>NC_079912.1:1371198-1545258 GCF_024868665.1 Triplophysa rosa | reverse complement strand
ATAATCTGCTATAAATCTCATCACCACGATAAGCATTGAGGGGGCCAGAGAATATTACAGTGTCTGACATCATGCTTGCGAGCTCACACACCTCTTTAATGTTATCTTTTGTGATCTCCGATTGACGGAGTCGAACATCATTTGTGCCGACGTGAATAACAATCTTACTGAATTTACGATTAGCCTTAGCCAGCACATTTAAATTTGACTTTATGTCAGGCGCTCTGGCTCCCGGTAAACATTGGACTATGGTGGCTGGTGCCTCTATGTTAACATTCCGAACAATAGAATCACCGATAACTAGGGCACTTTCAGCAGGTTTCTCAGTCGGTGCGTCACTGAGCGGGGCAAACCTGTTCGAGACTGTAATCGGAACGGTTGAGTTATGTTTTGTCCTGCGACAACGCCGACTCACAGTCACGAAGTTTCCCAGCTGCTTCTCTGTCAGCCTAACTATTTCCCTGCATTTATCGCATATAAAACCCTCGCAGCTGACAGAGAAGGCTAAGCTAAACATATGACATGAGGTGCAAGTAACAATAATAGAAATAGAAGCCATAACTCCCCGGATTTCAAGTGCAATTCCAATTTACCAAGATTGCTCGATGAATCGTAGTATACTCGCTTAAAAAGAGAAACAGTTAGCACACAAGACAAACTAGAGGCAATATGATATTCCACAGTGTAAACAGAAAGCAAGCTAACACGCTATTACTATGCTAACGGCGTTAAGTTAACTATCACTTTTGGTTAACTTCCCGGAAGTTACTAGTAACACATGGAGCTGCGACTAAACAGACCAACTGAGGTAAACTTCTAACCCATTTAAAGACGAAAGTTATTTAATAAAAAAATGAAAGAAATAAAGCATTTAAAGAGAAAACATAACTTCCTGGATCTATCTGAAGGCTCCATGAATCACGTGACGCTCCAGCATTTTGGACTTCTGTTGGCAGAACTCTCTCTCTCAATGGCTCTGGCACTGCGCCGCTGACATCATGTGGAAGGCGTCCAGCGAAGTGGCCGTCCGGTGTCATGAGGTATCGAGTCCCCCCTCGAATTCGGTCCCCTTTAGGGCCCCGAGTGATACTATTGGCTGAAAGAACATCTATTTGGGTACTCTTTTAGCGCCTGGTTGCAATTCTTACAAAATTACATTACGATACATGTCACTAGAACTTTGCTAAAATTACCATTGACGTCTTTTACATTAAGTGCATGCTATGCTAGTATGTATTTGAGGCTATAGGTACTGAAATCAAACAAATCTCGTTCTTACTGTTTTAGTTAGCTTACGTATCAACTAGCATAGCATAGAACTAAGTGGTTAGTGTTGTGGCGAATCGGCCTTCCATCGCAGAAAGAAATCTCAGAGACAAGGGTTCCAGATGCCAAGAGTTTAAACTTTATTTGCCCAGGCAAGCAAAGTGAGACACTCAGAGTTCATCTGAAGATGTCCCATGAATACATATCTGACTGCATCTTTTATACATTATTCCCAAGTTGTTATCACAGTTTAAACCAATCATGTTTCACCTGACATCATCTTCTACCAATCACAGTTCTCATGATATCACCTTTTTCTTTGTCCATCTCCTTTCTGCATTGCTACCATTATATCCTAACCAAGCCCCCGCCCGCATGTCAGGCTCTCTATATTAGTATTTAACCATGGCAAAACCCTTTTAAGGTTCTTAAAAATAAGTTGTATACATCTTCTCTTACGTAAGTCCATGTATACCACCATATTTGTCTTTTATTACCAATGAGCTCATGGTTAGGTACAGATCATGCAACCCAAAAAGGTAATATTGTCCTTAGCAACAATACTAAACACACCAGTGTCTGTGACAATGTTCTCAACATGTGTGTGCTGTACGTGCTGTTATGCCTATGCTCAATGGTATTGCTGGTTAAGCAACCCATGAGGTTCACAGCCTTTTGTTATATTAAAAGTTATATCAAAAGAAGCACATGGATATCAAAAATGTATTAAATGTATTATTTTATATAGGAACCTTAATACTGTAATAGAAAAATAAATAATGTAATAGAAAACCATAGAAAGTGAATAGTGTAATAGAAAAACCACCATATTAGCTAGCGCTTGCGAAAAAAAGTTAGCCGTAGCACTTACCGAACATTCACAAAAATGTGAATTTTTGTACCAGTCGGGGTCCTAAAGGGGACCGAATTCGAGGGGGGACTCGATACCTCATGACACCTCTCACATATGACGTTTTTTCCAATACCTAGAAGGAAAATGAAAATTGAGTTAGATGTGGCGTTCATATATCAGCTTCACAGCAGGAGAAGAAGGGGTGTTTTCTCTCGCATTGCACTTCTTCTACAGCCATGCAGATGGCAAACTTTTACAGAATATGAATGACTAGTTTCATAAGTGATGGTACACTAAAAAATAGTAAAACTAAATATTAAGAATGTGACAGATGAGCTCTCATGATAAATAAATATCTCTCATATTGTTGGTTATAATCAAACTGCATGAGATGCATATATTTATAACGGTGGAGAGTGGAGACACTGCCAGTTCGATGAAACTTGTTTAACTGGTTGATAAATGACCAGTAGTGGGTCTGGAATGTCTCTTATTCCACGTAACCTGTTCCTGAAGGGCCTGATCGATGAAGAATCCAGAGATGACATCTCACACTAAACTCTCAAAGACAGCACCAGAGTCTGAAAATAAATCTATCTGACCCATTTGGAGTAATCCATCCATCCATCCATCCATCATCCATCCATCCATCCATCCATCCATCCATCCATCTATCGACAGGACAGGGGAAGCAGTCAAGAATATGAATAAAGGAAAGGAGGTCTGAGGTTTCACTGAGTTCGTTGGGTGGGCATCCTCTGTGTTTGGGGGATAAATTATTATAGAAATACATACAGTAGCATACTTACCTTCCCTTGACATTATCAGAGAGACATCTCATGAGTTGTGTGTCCCACTCACATCACATCCATTATCCTTGGTGAAAGATGCCCTTTGTATGGTTCCCAATGCGACACATCGTCAATTGTGCACCCCTCATTATCATTTCTCTTTGAAATCTGAAGTGTGTATGAAATCATTCAACAGAAACATCTTAATGCTATACACATTATCTGACCAGAATGAACTAACATACAGTTCCCTTTCTGTCGGTCTCTCGACGTTGTGTCGAACCGACAGATGGGGTTCGTCCTTGAGAACCTATCAGCTTCTGACTAGTTTAGAAAACTCAACTCAGCTTTATTTATATAGAGCTTTTTACAATTTGCATTGTTACAAAGCAGCTGTACATGAGACATATTGACTATAAGCAAAACAATTAAAGTTGTATCTGTAAAAACAAGAAAAAAGGTGAAAACACAGAAGACAGACATACCCACATACAAAACACTCCACACACACAATATGCACATGTACTAACACACATAGACACACACACGGACAAGCACGCACACACACACACACACGTACACACACCCGTTGGGTTTCCATGTTTTATGGGGACATTCCATAGACACAATGGTTTGTATACTGTACAAACTGTATATCATATTCCCTATCCCTAATCCACCCCCTAAACCTAACAATCACACAAAACTTTCTGCTCTTTTAGATTTTCAAAAAAGTTAATTCTGTATGATTTATAAGCTTGTTTCCTCATGGGGACAAAAAAATGTCCCCACAAGGACAAGGATTTTGGATATTGCCATCTTTGTGGGGACATTTTGTCCCCGTACCGTAGGGTTTACCCTACCCACAGACAAGTACGCACACACACAGACACGCGCACACACACACAGACATGCACACACACACACAGACATGCACACACACAGACATGCACGCACACACACAGACACGCACGCACACACACGCACGCACGCACAGTGAGAGCACACATTTAAGATAAAGGAGAGAGAAGCACAGGTCAAATATAACAGACTATAAATTCCTATATGCAATATTAGTATATTAGTATTAATATAAGTAAAACTTTAAAATTCTAAATTCTGGCCAATGGAATTGGCGAATAAAATCTGCTGCATTCATTCACCTTTTGTTCTTTGGAGCTTTCGCTCATGACTAACAATCTTCGAGACTACAAGATCTCTACTACACTGCCGGATTCTTACGACGTGGTGCAGTGGACTGTCCCTTCCTGCAGCGACTTCCCCTGGGCGTCTCGGCGGTTCCAGAGGTGTTCGAGATTCTAAAAGAGCTAATTTTCTCCAGCGTGGCATGTCCCGCTGTTCTCGTGGGTGCGATACCCTCATCGAGGAGTGGGGCGGACACGATGTCTGCCTCAAGTGTTTGGGTCTCCAGCACGCTGAGGCTGCCTTCGTGGACACATCTTGCCCGCACTGCGGGCGGATGGCGATCCAGACATTGCGGTCACGGGTGGCTGTCTTCTTTCGAGAAGCAGCCACCACCTCGCTTGCTTCCCAGGCCGTGACGAAAGTGGCTAAGACCCTACCGTCCACCAAGGCGAGCAGCGAGGGTGATATGGGGGCTATTGCGAGCGTAAATCCATCAGCCAAGCGCTCACGGACCGCTCGCACCCCGTCTCGCTCATCTGACCGTTCCCTAGAAGGCGGATACACACCGTCTGAATCCTCAGTCACGCATTCGGAAATGGTGCGTGATGATGATGAGATGTCGATCGCAGCATCGGAGGGCGATTTGCTGGCATCCGATCCCGACTATTCCTTGCAGCTCCCTCCCACGGGGGGGTCGAGCTCAGGAAGAAGCAGATATAGAGATGTCAACTATGCTGTCCCGGGCCGCCGTGAGCATTGGGCTGCAGTGCACCGCACCGCCTCTTCCTCAATGCTCGCGGCTGAACACATGGTACCTGGGCTCTGGGCGCGGCTTGGAGTCGCGCTCAGAATCCCGGTTCCATTCTTCCCGGAAGTGCATGAGGAACTGAGTAAGACCTGGAAAGCCCTTTTTTGCTCGTTCACGTCAAACCAGTTCCATCGCCCTTTCTTCCCTCGATGGTGGGGCAGCTAGAGGCTATGTTGACGTGCCCCAGGTGGAACGTGCAGTCGCGGTGCACCTGTGCCCGCAGACGGCGGCCACCTGGAGAGGTCGACCTAGACTCCCGTCCAAGGCGTGTAGGGCTTCGGCATCTCTGGTGTCGAAAGCCTACACTGCTGTGGGCCAAGCTGCCTCCTCTCTCCACGCCATGGCCATCCTGCAGGTCCACCAGGCCAAGGCGTTGAAAGAGCTCCACGAGGGTATGGCCGACGGAGTGTTGATGCAGGAACTCCGCACCGCCACCGACCTCGCCCTACGTGCGACCAATGTGACCGCGCGGGCCTTGGGTCAGGCGATGTCCACACTCGTGGTCCAGGAGAGGCATCTCTGGCTCAACCTGGGGCAGATGAGTGATGCCGAGAAAGTTCGCTTTCTCGACGCACCCATCGCGCAAGGTGGGGCTGTTCGGCAACACTGTCGAGGACTTTTCACAACAGTTCTCGACAGTGAAGAAGCAGACAGAGGCGATCAGCCATATTCTACCCCGCCACGCATCGGCCGCCTACAGGCCATCGAGATCCCGTGCGGCGTCTGCTCCCCAACAGCCCTGGCCCTCTCCGGCGCTCCCTAACCAGGCGGCCCCCCGGAAGAGGACATCGAAGAGGAGACCGCCACCCCGTCAGCAACCGTCGCAGATGAAGCGACCCTGACGGGAAGACCCCACGGAGATTAACATCATCGGGCCCGACCCCAGCCATTACATCGCTTATCAGTCGATCCGGGATGGTTCCTGCCCCGTCTCAACATCAGCTAGGTCCCAACGGGGAAACAATCCATCTCGGCTACGCGATCCAGTTAGCCAGACAACCGCCCAAGTTTCGGGGCATCCTCTCAACCTCAGTCAGAGGCGAGGATGCTCCCGTGCTTCGGGCCGAGGTCGCCACCCTTCTAGCGAAGGAAGCGATCAAGCTCGTCCCTCTAGCCGAGATGTTCAACGGGTTTTACAGCCTGTACTTCATCATCCCCAAAAAGGACGGGGGTTGCGCCCTATTCTAGATCTGCGTACCCTGAACAGGCACCTGCACAAGCTGCCGTTCAGGATGCTCACGCAGAAGCACATCCTGGCGTCTATCAGGTGTCAAGATTAGTTCATGGCAATCGACCTGAAGGACGCTTACTTTCATGTCTCGATTCTCCCTCGTCATCGCCCGTTCCTACGGTTCGCTTTCGAGGGTCAGGCATATCAGTACAGAGTCCTCCCTTTCGGTCTGTCCCTGTCCCCACGAGTCTTCACGAAGATCGTGGAAGCCGCCCTCACTCCCCTCAGGGAGAGAGGTGTGCAGGTACTAAACTATCTCGGTGACTGGCTCATCTTGGCACACATCTTGGAGATCTGTTATGTACACACAGGGACCTAGTGCTTCAGCATCTAGATTGATTGGGACTACAGGTCAACCGAGAAAAGAGCAATTTCATGAAATTATTATTTTATATATGATTTGATTTTACTGGTGATCCAAAACACAGAAAGAAACTTAGTGTTAGAAAGGAACCTGAAATGTTACACTACGTATTACGTGAAGTCATGAACGCGCATCGCAGAACAGAGCAAGGCAAGCATTTGTGTTTATAAAGCATATACATTTTTATGTTTTTTAGAAAATGACGTTTCACTAGATAAGACCTTTATTCATCGTCTGGTATCGTTTAAAGCCCTTTGAAGCTGCACTGAAACTGTAATTTTGACCTCCAACCGTTTGGAGTCCATTGAAGTCCACTATATGGAGAAAAATCCTGGAATGCTTTCATCAAAAACCTTAATTTCTTTTCGAAGATTGTGTTTTATTAACTTGATTTATTTAAGTAAATTGAACGAGCATCTAATGTTATTTTGATCTACTTGATTGAAACATGTTATTTTAAAATGTAAACATTTAGCTAAGCCAAAGCATAACTGTTTTAAATCCGTTTAACACAGTGCGGTTGTGTTTGAACTAGGGCTGTCAACGTTAACGCGTTAACGCATGCGATTAATTTTTTCAAATTAACGCGTGAAAAATATTTAACGCAATTAACGCAGCATCCGTTTGTTTTGACATCCTTTGTCTAGCGTTACATTATGTAATCACGCTCTTATTTGTGTACAGGCTTTTAAACTACTTAAGCGCGATTTGAAACAGTTGCTTTGACATGTTCAATGAAGATAGACAGCTTCTAAGTGGGACGCGGCAAAACGCAACGCGAGGTCCAGTCTGGTGTAAACAGTCACGGGCTGAAGGCTGCGTCGGTGAATCTCTGTCAAACAGCGCATCCGTGTTAATTTCTCTTTCGTGCTTGAATGGATAAAACCACACAAGATTATGTCAGAAAGCCCGTTTTGTCTAGCATTTTCTTAAGCACAGACGTCAAAGTGTAAAATAAAATCTTAAATGAATGCAAAGAGTTGTGAAAATGGGAGTGCAGTGACGGTCAGATCTGCGTACTGAGACAGCTCTTAAAGGGGCCACGTTCTTAAACGTGCTGCTGTGACTCCTGTCACTAATGTTAATCAAAGAACAAAATAAAAGAAGAAATCAATGTGATTTTGTAGCTTTAACGAGAATTCTTCTGCATTTAATTTATAATTTAGCATTAAAGACTGTAAAGTGTTTGAGACCTTCCGTCTGTATATTTCCTACATGATAGCTCTCAATTATACTGTTGAATGGCTATAATTAATGTTAAAATAATCAATTTAATAGAGACATCAGTTACAGTACTAATATCAAAATGTTTTCTTTCATTCATATAATGACGCCGTTAAAGAAATATGTTGTTTCTACATCAATTTGAAGATTAAATGTGAAATTATGAAAATGTAAAAGTATATTTTAAAATATAATTGTTATGTGCGATTAATCGTGATTAATCACAGAAAAAATGTGTGATTAATCTGATTATTTTTTAAATTGATTGACAGCACTTTGAACATAATTTTCACTTTATTTAACAATTCATTTTGTTTTAACACCATTGTATTAGGCTACGTTTTGAGGGTATACATCTTGACCAATATGTGTTGAAATTGATATATTACTATCAGAGCTGGGTAGTAACCGATTACTTGTAATCTGGATTATGTAATTAGATAATCTTGTAGTTGAATTACATTACATTTTAAAATACTCGTAATTAGAGTACAGTTACTATTTTATTGTTACAGATTACATTACATAGATACATACTACTTTTTTATTTTTTGGTAAGCCTACCACTTTAACTGTTAAAACAACCAACCAGCCCACGATCTAAATTATGTAGACAAAAGTTTATGTCTTAGAATATAATCTTATTGTCAGATTGCTGTCTGAATCCTTTTTGTTTTGACCATCACTGCATGAATATTACACCCATGTGCATTGATTTGGTATCTACACTTGACATCTACACTGTAAAGCCTTTTTCTAATCTTTAACCATTTTTATTGTAACTACATGTGCTGTTGTATTGCAGTCATTCAGTATAAAGGCCTTTGACCAACTTCTAGTACTTCATGTATTTTTATAATTTAATTTAATATAATTTTAATGTTTTAAAATTTAACAAGAAAATTGTTTATCTTAAGAAAAGGTTAAGATAAAACAGACACTTGTAAACAAATGTAATCCAAATCTAATCAAAAAGTAGTCAGATTACGTTGCAAGAAATGTGTAATCTAAGGGATCATGTCACTGATTTACAAATTTTGCCATGTAGTTTGTGATCAGTAACTGATTAAAAATCCCAAGTAATCTACCCAGCTCTGATTACTATACGTGTTCCATGTTTTTTCTCTATCCATTCTCTCGTCTTATTTTAAATGTAATTAATTTCTTGGCCCTTCCTGAACAGTACACAGATATCAGATTTGCTAATAAAAATATTTGTTGTGCATTCATCAGTGATTTGATATTGTGTTTCTTACTAAATGTTGATTTTGAACTTTTTGTGAAAAGAGGCAGAATTTCAATACTGCTTTATTTATGTTTGTTTGCTGCTCTACTCTCTCAGTCTTCATGATTACAAGACAAACATAAACTGGGTAAAACATTTTTTTGTTATTTTTCAAAAATGTGTTTGTGTAAATAAAACAAAGCTGTATTAGGCCTATGCATGAATGTCTGTTGTGTATAAATGTGTGTTGTTCTAGAGACAGTTAGTGAAGCGCTCAGAGGTTTTTGTCCAGCTGCTCTATTAGTTTCTATCACTGTGGTACACGTTCGGCGGCGGCACCAGACTGGATGTTGGCAGTAAGTACAAAATTATATCAAAATGTTCTTGCTGTTGCTTTTTCATACACATTCATACTTAGTATCATTTGTAATTGTAATTTTTTCATTTATTTATTTTTTATTTCGCAGTTGCAGCGCATTGAATATTTGAATGTAGAGATTATTTTGTTTACTGCTTGCTGTTGTGCTCTAAATGCGACGTTTGATGTGCTCAAAAATGTCAAGGTATATTGGGCACACGTTTTAATATAATGTAAAGTCTTAAACCTCCACGTCTCGATATTAAAATAATTATCATGCAGAGTTTTAGAAAAAAAGTTTGAACTACAGGAATCACATATTCATGCCAAAAGTGTTTTATCGCTAGTAGGTTTGGATTATGTTGAATGCTGATGGGGAAATATATTTTTCATTTTAACTTTGGTAGTTTCTAAATCTTTATTTTTGTGTTTATGAATTTGTTTTGAGTATGTTTTTATAACAATTACAAAAAACAACAATTAGCGATTTGTAATGATTATGAAGACTCGTGCATGATTTCACCAGTGGTGCCATTATTTTATCCGACATGCCACAGTTAAACAAAAATATTATGTAGAAACTATGGTGAATGTAAACATTATATAGAAAGTGTAAAGTAGAATTAAAAGCCTTAAAGTCTGCACCAACACAGTCTTGATCCTAAGTGAATTTTTGCATGTATTCAGTTTTTTTTCTTGTAATTTACTGATTTTTAAAAATACTAGATTAAACCGGCAAAACAATATTTATTAAACGTGGTTGTTTATATTTCATTTGGCAATACAACTCTTCTTTTTTTTGCCCTGTGTTCTCTGTATATCAGGTGTAACTCGTCCTACAGTTACGGTCCTGCCGGCGTCCAGTGAAGAGATTTCCAGTAAGCAGACAGCAACACTGATGTGTGTGGTCAGCAAGGGCTTCCCTTCAGACTGGAGCTTGAGCTGGAAGGTGGATGGGAACAGCAGGTCTCAGGAGAACAGCGCTGGACTCCTGCAGAAGGACGGTCTGTACAGCTGGAGCAGCAGTCTGACTCTCTCTGAACACGACTGGATCAAGAGCGTCTCAGTGAGCTGTGAGGCCACACGAGGAGACCAGACAGTCACTGGACAAGTGAAGAGAGATCAGTGTTCTCCATAGATCCTCTGTCTTCTGCTCTTCTTCTCATTCATGTCTCACAACAGTGAGTTTCTATTCATATGTGCTTCATTCATTCACTGATGAGTATCTTTTGCTAAAATTCAATAAAAGAAAAATAAGATTTGATTGTGTCAATTCATTCTGTCTCTTTTCATTTTGATCGTGTCTTGGGTCATTTGTCACTTCAGGGTTTCAATTCACATTTATAAAAAGAAACGTCAGTCAATGAAGCATGAACACACCTGCAGATAAACTGACACGAGACCAAACCAGCAGTAACCTCCTACATACAGTATGATAGTCTGTAATGAATGAAAATAATTTAAAAATAGAAATAAGAACAGATATACAGTGAAAGAGAACAAATCAAATGTATAGAATATGTTGTGAGTGTGTTGTGTAGTTGTTGTGTGTTATTGTGTTGATTGTATTAGAGGAACATCAAACATCTGCTGTGTTATGAGAGGAACAGAATCTCTCACCCTGATGATGCAAATCTGAGTTTCAGTTTCACTGTTTCTCACTTTATTCTCTCATCTGAGACGCTTCAGTTTGACTGATGGATGAGACGTGAGCTTTCTTCATATTCATCACTTCACAATCACTCTTATCTCAGCACTCAGATTCATTTATTGAATGTTTATGAAAGTTTTTTATTCTACTCTTATCGTATCAACTAAAGCTTATTTAGCATTGAGAAAGATGCCTAAAAATGCACATATTGTCATTTAGTAACTGGTTTACATCCAACAAAAATGTGGATGTTCTTTACAATCTTCTGAAGTCATGAGCAGCTGTGAGTGATTCTGTCTGTTTGTTTCTCAAACACATTTATCATCAAGTTTAGAATGAGTGAAATAATGACAGAATTTATATTTTTAAGTGAATGAATGCTTTAAAATGAAAAGCGTGCGTGCGTGTGTGTGTGCGTGCGTGTCTCAGGTGTCTGACTGATGGAGGTTTTTGTACGACTCTTTATCACTGTGTCAACACATAGCTACCACTGATGCTGTGTCTACTCATACAGTAATAATGTCCTGCATCTTCACTCTTGACTCCACTGATGCTCAGAGTGAAATCTGTACCATATTCTTCTCCATCTCCACTGAATCGATCTGGAGTGTCACCATAACGATCATTTACTCCAGTAATGAGGAGTTTAGGAGCTTCTCCAGGTTTCTGCTGATACCAAGATAAACCCCAGCTATCTATTCCAGGATTAGTTGTACACTTTATATTTACATTTTGACCCTCAGAAACAGGTTCAGCTTTACTCTGAGTTACAGTAACTCCTCTGGATTCTGTTGAGAAGAAAACAGATTGACTTAAAAATAACATTAAAAGTAACAAATAATGACTCAACAAATAAACATTAAAGATTAAATTCTGTTACCTTGAATAAAAACAGCAAGAATGCACATGAAGGTGATGATGAAGAGATTCATTTTGTGTGTTTGTTGTGTGTTTTGTGTTGTAAAGTGAGAAACTTAGAGACAGTTAAACACACTGAAGCACTGAAGCATGAGCTGATCATGCAAAACACTCCACGTCATTTACAAAACCTCCTACTAAACTTATAAAGTCCACACTGTGATGAAGAGTCTTTTCAATACAAACATAAACAAACAAGCGTTAATTTTCTTCAGGGGTGGAGTGAAGAAAATTATCATTACAAATATAAACATCAGATTGATTATTTTACTCTTACTGAATAAACTGAAATTCATCATTGAGAATCTGTTATAAGTTGAATGAATAAAACAGCACAGATGAGAGACTGAGATCATAAAGGTTTACAGTAATGATGAGATTCATGAGATGAACTCAAACACTGGGTTTCAAGCACACAAAGAGTCTGTATTCTCTCTCTCTCTCTCTCTCTCTCTCTCTCTCTCTCTCTCTCTCTCTCTCTCTCTCTCTCTCTCTCTCTCTCTCTCTCTCTCTCTCTCTCTCTCTCTCTCTCTCTCTCTCTCTCTCTCTCTCTCTCTCTCTCTCTCTCTCTCTCTCTCTCTCTCTCTCTCTCTCTCTCTCTCTCTCTCTCTCTCTCTCTCTCTCTCTCTCTCTCTCTCTCTCTCTCTCTCTCTCTCTCTCTCTGTGTGTGATCTTCACCTCTCATCAGTCTACAACCACATCAGCTCATGTTGCTGTAAGATTCAATAACTGATTTATTGACAGTACATTGTGTTGAATTGCTCATTTTCAGCTTCATCATCTAAATTCTTTGATAAAGTTTGCACAATAAAATGATAATGAGGTGGTTTAATCATTGGAAAGCTGCATTTACTGATGAATCTTAAATAAATCTCTTGTGATTAACATCATCAAAACACCAAAGCAGTGCGTGTGTGAGGTTTTTGTTTGACTCTTTATCACGATGTCAACACTCCACCACTGTGAAAACTCTGACATAATAATGTCCTGAACTCCACTGAGAGCTGAACCAGATCTGTCACTGCTGGTTCTTGTGTAACAACAAAACACATCTCTGCTGGTTTTACACTTCAGAGTGACCGTCTCTCCTACTGTAACAGGTTTCACTGATGGAGTCTGAATCACTGTGATCTCAGCTTGACAATCTGTAACTGATACAAACATCCATCACACTTACAACATCTACATTCAACTTATGACTGAATGACAATCATCACATGAAGTGATATGATGGAGTTTAGTGAGTAGAATGAAAATGATGTACCTTGAATAAAGATGATTAGTGTCCAGATGAAGATGTATGAGCTCATGGTGATTTCTGCTTGTGTGTTGAACAGATGTTCACATCACAGAGCCGTCCACACTTTAACAGCACAAACCTGTCAACATTTCCTCTCTTTATTCAAAATCACTTCCTCTAGAGACACATCACACCACATCTCAATCATCAATCACTTCAATATGTTATCAATATAAACATCAAGCGTAGTGTCAGTTCTGGCAGGTCATGTGAGTCTAGCTTGCATCAGCCAATCACATCAGGTGCAGCTAATCAAAGTTGTCCAATAGTCATACAACACACACTAGACTGCGTCCTATTTAAGTTGCCTTTCTTTGCTCTTCATCAGCTGCTTAATTGTGCCGCACAAAAAACCCACCTCCATTCCCAACTTCTCCATATCTGCCTGTCTCTGTCAGATCATTTTCATTTTATTCTGTTACTCATCATGAACTGTTCTGGTTCCCCAGGTGGGGTACATGTATTGCTGCGCTCCCGCCCAGTTTGCCCAGAACAGTTTCATTCAGCAAACCTTAAATATTGCTTTTGTTGAAATATTTGATGACAGTGGTCCTGACAGAAATACAGTTTAAACAGGATATCCTTGTATTTGGTTATTTAATTTGACTTTTACTTGTTTTATATGTTTTTATGTGAAGAGAAACTACAGATATGATGAACAGCTCACTTCACTGATCTATATTAATAAATTGTCAGGTATATGAATTTAAGCTCAGATTCCACCAATAAGCATCTCAGCAAAGAACTGCATTGAACTTCTAAAGAAACAAAATGTACTCCACAGACTTCTGTGTACACAACAACAACAACAACAACAATAACAATAACAACCAGAGATTTAATAGAAAAGGGATATTTCACCCAAAAATGAAAATTCTGTCATCATTTACTCACCTTCGAGTTGTTCCAAATGTAGAACAGCAAACAGTTCTGGGTCAGTTTTGTCTACCGTTGTCATTTGTCCTACTATGGGAGTCAATGGGGTCCAACAACTGTTTGGTTAAAAGCCTTCGTCCAAATATATTTCTCTGTGTTCAACCAAACAAATAAAGTTATACAGGTTTGGAACAACTCAAGAGTGAGTCATTAATGACAGAATCTTTCATTTTGGGTGAAGTATCCCTATAAGAGGAACATTTTTTTCGCCTAAATTTAAAATCTAAATTGCAAAATTCTAAAAAGTGTAAAATAATAATTCAAATAATAAGATTTATATTTCCCAATACGGTGTGTGTGTGTGTGTCAGGTGTATCTTTGTCAGTCTGACTGATGGAGGTTTTTGTACGAGACTTTATCACTGTGTGAACACATAGTCACCCACACAATCATTGTCTTCATCTACTGAGCAGTGAAAACTCACACAGTAATAATGTCCTGCATCTTCAGCCTGAACTCCACTGATGCTCAGAGTGAAATCTGTACCACCAGATGTTCCATCTCCACTGAATCGATCTGGAGTGTCACCATAACGACTATCTACTGCAGTAATGAGGAGTTTAGGAGCTTCTCCAGGTTTCTGCTGATACCAAGATAAACCCAAGCTATATATTCCAGGATTAGTTGTACACTTTATATTTACATTTTGACCCTCAGAAACAGGTTCAGCTTTACTCTGAGTTACAGTAACTCCTCTGGATTCTGTTGAGAAGAAAACAGATTGACTTAAAAATTACATTAAAAGTAACAAATAATGACTCAACAAATAAACATTAAAGATTAAATTCTGTTACCTTGAATAAAAACAGCAAGAATTCACATGAAGGTGATGATGAAGAGATTCATTTTGTGTGTTTGTTGTGTGTTTTGTGTTGTAAAGTGAGAAACTCAGAGACAGTTAAACACACTGAAGCACTGAAGCATGAGCTGATCATGCAAAACACTCCACGTCATTTACAGAAAACTCCTACTAACATGAAATAAACATCTCAGACATGATGATCGAGACTCTTAGATGGTTTAGGAGGTGATCAGGAGTCTTTTAACATATTGAAACTGCTGTAAACTTGTTTAAAGGGATACTTCACCCAAAAATGAAAATTCTGTCATCATTTACTCACCTTCGAGTTGTTCCAAATCTGTAGAAATTATTTATTTGTTCAGATTCTGATGAATAAAGAGAAAGATATTTGGAAGAATGCTTATAACCAAACAGACCTTGTCCCCCATTGACTCCCATGTAGGAAAAATTACTTTTATTTTTTTTGTTCCGTTGAAAACGTCTTGGTTACGGATGTAACGTCTTGGTTACGGATGTAACCTCAGTTCCCTGATGGAGGGAACGAGACGTTGTGTCGAACCGACAGATTGGGTTTGACTTGAGAACCTATCATCTTCTGACTAGATTAGAAAAGGCCAATGAAATTGGCAAATTAAATTTGCATGCTGGACTCCGCCCCCAGATATCCGGGTATAAAAGGGAGACGGCATGCTGCATTCATTCACCTTTTGGGCTGAGGGGCCTGAGAGCCTCTCTCGACTGCTGCAGCGGGCGGCACGCATTGTGGCATGAAGGACACAATGTCTCGTTCCCTCCATCAGGGAACAGAGGTTACATCCGTAACCAAGAGGTTCCCTTTCTGTCGGTCTCTCGACATTGTGTCGAACCGACAGATGGGGTTCCTATGGAAAATGCCACGGCGCTGTGCCGCGTCACAATCTCTAGCGAAGCGACGGTGACTGGCCTGAGCGTGTCAGACATGAGCGCTAGGGCAAAATTGTAACCTTCCAGTGGATAGGTAGGGGGTCCCAGAGCTTTTGGAAGGTGGGGAGCCCCTGCCACCGGCCGTCACAGGAAGCCTTGTTTCTTTAACAGCGAGTAGCCGCCCAGTACCGTAAGGGCCACTGGGGAAGCGCTATTTCCTCACTGAGCCAACGCGCTACAGAGACCACTTCCTACCATGGGGAGGAGTTTAGTGAAGACACCAACACGGTCTCGCCGGTAGGGGAGAACTCATGGGAGGAATGTGTGGACTAAAGGAAGTGCTGCAAGGTGGAGGTCCACCTAGGGAAGGTCATGGGTTACCAAGGTGGGAACCAGTCATGAGGATACATCAGACGGAACCACCCTGCTGGGGGGGGGTTGCTACCTCTGGAGCACTAGGTTCGGTTAGAGCTATACGCTAGACAACTCAGCTGAGCCCGGCCTAAGGGGGCAGGGCTGCTCTGCCCAGCCCACCCGCAGGAGGTGCTTAGTGATGGATGGAATGCCTATTCTACCCTAGTGGGGGAATAACGTGAGTCTCTGGGCCCGAATTCTAGGCAATCCGTGGACACGGAAATGCTTGTAGGTCTCCTACCCTCTTGATGGGGGCAAGCGCCACCAGGAGAGCCGTCTTCGTTGTAAGGTGAGAAAGAGCGGCATCCCAAGGGCTCGAAGGGGGGCCTCTGGAGGCCCGCCAGGACCACATCAAGGTCCCAAGAGGGTACGAAGCGCGGATAAGGCGGATTGCAATCAGCCTTCTCACGCCCCTTAGGAATCTACTGACCAGGTTGTGCTGTCCCAGAGACTTACCTGTAGGAAGGACAGCACGTTCCCGATCAAGCAACTCCGCGGGTCTTCTCCTTGAGAAGAGCACCAGGACGAGAAAAGGCGCCACTTAAGACATACAGCCGCCTAGTGGCAGGGGCCCTGGTCTGAGTGATGGTTCAAGCACTGCCGGGGGTAGGACACACAGGATCTCCTCGTCCCATCCAGGAGCCAGACATGGAGGTCCCAGAGGTCTGGTCTCAGATGCCACAACGTGCCCTTCCACTGAGAAAAGCAGGCCCGGCCAGTGTGGCGCAACTAGTAGCACTTGATGCTCCTCTTCCCTGACCTTGCACAAAACCTGTGCAATGTGTCTCACTGGGGGGAAGGCGTACTTCCGCTTATCCCGCGGCCAGCTGTGCGCTAGGGCATCCGTGTCGAGGGGGACCTCGGACAGGGAGTACCATAGCAGGCAATGGGTGGTGTCCAGGGAGGCGAACAGATCTACCTGTGCCTGCCCGAACTGCACCCAAATGAGCTGGACTGCACAGTGGTGGAGTCGCCACTCTCCGCGAGGCGTCGACTGACGAGAGAGCGCGTCGGCTGTTTGGTTCAGGTCGCCCAGATGTGTGTGGCTTGCAGGGACTTCGTCTCCTGATGACTCCACCGGTGGAGGCGTCGGGCGAGTTGTGTTGACTGCCGTGAGCGAATGCCACCCTGGTGATTGATATACGCCACGGCAGTTGTGCTGTCCGACCAGACTAGTACGTGCTTGTCCTGCACGACAGGTTGCCTCTTCAGTGCAAAGTAGCACACTCAACAACTCTAGGCAGTTGATATGCCATCGCAGGTGGGGGCCCGTCCATCGCCCCGACACTGCGTGCCAGTTGCACACGGCACGACACTGCATGCCAGTTGCACACAGTTGCGCATGGCACCCCAACCCTGCACGGAGGCGTCTGTCGTCACCACGACGCGCCTTGCACCTGCCAAGGGGGACCTCCGTCCGCAGAAAGGTCATTGAAGACCAAGGGGTTAGGGTGCGTTGGGAGAGAGGCGTGATGCCATACGCCTGCTGCCGGTGTGCCACGCTCTCCATGGAACGCGACTCTGTAGCCAGTGCTGGAGCGATCTCATGTGCATCAACCCGAGGGGAATGACCCCCGCAGAGGACGCCATGTCCCAGGAGCCTCTGAAATAGTTTCAGGGGGACCGCTGACTGCCGCTTTAAAAGGTTCAAGCAGTTCAGCACTGACTGTGCACGCTCGGTAGTCCGTCGCGTTGTCTTAGAGACAGAGTCGAGTTCCATACCGAGAAAAAATATGCTCTGCACAGGGGAGATCTTGCAGCTTGGCCCGCGGCAGTGTAAGCCTTCGACACCAGGGATGCCGAAAACTTACACGCCTTGGATGGGAGTCTAGGTCGACATCTCCAGATGGCCGCTGTCTGCAGACACAGGTGCACCTCGACTGCACCCTCGACCTGGGGCACATCAACGTAGCCTCTAGCTGCCCCACCATCGAGGGAAGTAAGAGCGACGGAACTAGTTTGATGTGTACGCACCGAGAAGGGGCGTTCCAGGTCTTACTGAGTTCCTCATGCACTTCCGGGAAATACGGCACCGGGGGCGGGCGCGGCTTGGAGCCGCGCACAGACCCGAGGTACCAGGTATCCAGACGCGAGTGCTGGGGGAGAGGCAGTGCGGTGCACTGCAGCTCAATGCTCATGGCGGCCCGGGAAAACATGGCTGACATTTCGACGTCCGCTTCTTCCTGGGCTCGACCTCCCGAGGGAGGGAGTTCCGAGGAATCTACGGGGTCGGATGCCAGTAAGTCACCCTCTGATGCTGCAAGGGACATCTCATCATCATCACGCACTGTTTCCGAATACGTGGCTAAGGAACGAGACAGGGTGGAACCATCTCTTGGGGAACGGTCAGACGAGCGAGATGGGGTGCGAACGTGCGGGCAGGACGCAGTGCGGGCAGGACGTATCCACGAAGGCTGCCTCAGCGTGCTGGAGACCCAAGCACTTGAGGCAGACATCTATGGGATCAGAATTGTTGCAATATCCTGAATAAATAAACTATGATCCGCAAATAAATATAGAGTTTCACAAACATTTTTTAAATCCACATATGCACAAAAAGCGAACCATAAATATATGTTAGACGTTCCACAAAAAGAAATGGAATTCACAAATAAATACAATGAGATTTGCAAATAAAATATATTTACAAATTTATTTCAATGGCATTTATTTGTAGATCACTTTCTGCACATTTGTGGATCGCTTTCTGCACATTCGTGGATAACTTTCTGTGCATTTGTGAATCGCTGCACGCATTTGTGGATCAGTGCACGCATTTGTGGATGGCTCTCTGTGCATTTGTGGATTTTGAAACATTTCTAACGTCAAAACGCGCACACAATCCACAAATAGGTGGACTCCGCCCACTATCTACGCAAGCCAATCGGGTAACTTCCGCTTTCGTTGTCCAATAGGGCACGTTCTAACTTCAGCCAATCACGTTTTGTTCTGCACTAAGATTCAGGGAGCTAACATGGCGGCTAGTGGCGGTCTAAAATGCGTGATATACTAAGAAATGTGAATGGCCTCTTCTTTATACTACTCAGTAATGATTGTTTGTGTTTATATGCATTGTCCGTATGTTAGTAACAAACGACTGAAATGTTTATGACTTGATAACAGCGTGCACGGACTGGGGTGGACAATCCCGGTGACTGGGGACTGATTTGGTCTGCTGCAAGCCAGCCGTTTTATTGTCTTTATGTACCAAAGTGATAAATTCCGATTTTGGCATTCGATAAAATATAATCTGTTTCCCCGTTATACTGCATGTTAGCTGCAGCTAGTTCACGCCGCACACTCAGCGTGGTGTGGAGTTTCAAGGTGCGCAGCGTTTGCATTGCATACTACCAGTATAACGATGGCAGAATTAACGTGGGGGAGATCATCAGCACTGTGAATTTCTATGTCATTCATAATTCAAAATAAAACGTAATTTAATCAGTCATCTCTGCTTATCCCAATCCTGAATCATCTCTGCTGCTGTGGTTAAACAGTTCTGTATACTGTCTTAACTCTTGCCACAACAAAGGATGCCGATCCTTTGACTATGATCTTGTGCACACAATATATTCTCAAATTCACACAGCAACCCCAAAAGTAAACGATGTAGGCCTAGTAAAATTTGTGTTTTCGAACCTTACCATAGTAAATATTGGTATACAACTGCAGCTAATCAATTTACTGTAGTTAATAAAAAGGGTTGTGGCAGTGCTCTTATATAGCGTGTTATACGATATACGTCTCCATTTTTCCTGGTGCTAAATAAATCAATATTGTTGGGTTATAATTATGTATATATTGCTGCCTTTTAAATGACACATAGGACATCTTTAAAATACTGTTTATCTCATTTATTTATTGGCAAATAAAAAACAACGGGGGCAATAAGAACGCAAGGGAGGCAACACAACTTTTCTCTTCGATGAAAAAAGTATGAAGCAAAATATGAAATTGCCAAATAAAAATGAATTGAAGCTAATTGTACAAATTAATGGGTTCTCCATACAAATGCACAAAAGGCACTGGATATTACATGGCATTTCAGTAAAGCCCTTTTCATACAGAGATCCCGGAAAATATGCGGAAGATGTGTCCCGGGATGACGGGATCGGTTGATTTTGGTTCACATTGCCAGTGATTTTCTGGAACCTGTGCGTGCGTTCACACACATCCTAAAGACATGTGACGTGTAATGTACTGTAATGTAGTTGGGAACGTAGCGCTGCCACAGTGAAGGAATTTTCCTTGCAGTGATATTGGCTTTTTTATAGTTCAATAGCGCGGTTATATTATAACCGCATTCCTTCTATATTTAGTGCCAAATAGGCCTAAAAAAGCTCCTAAATGGGGTTAGCATATATTGTTGGTTTTTAAATGATAAAGATATAAATTTAAAACAAAATAAGTACTTTTTATGTAGTCTATTTATTGGTAAATGCAGAACACTGAAGAATGAGACGCAAGAACGAAGGTATAGCCCAAACAGCTGAAGTTAAATATAAGAAAATATGAACATATGAAAACAAAAGCAAATTGTTTGGGCTTGTTGGTGCAAATTTACAGAACCTCAATAAAAATGATAACAGAACAATGCGCAGTTTTAATAAAAAATGTGTCAGTAGCCTGTTTTTACTAGGCTACTTTAACTGCAATACAAAAGGCAATTATTTTGTTTTACATGTTTTTGTTTAGAAAAAACAAGCATGCTCAGGTAGGGTCAAATCAGTCTGTTAATAAAAAATCGCTCCTCCACGTCGTGTACATCAAGAGACGTACAAGACTTGTTTTGAAGGTTGCTAAGCGATCTAGTTTATTAAAGTTCTCTACCATTGTAACTTTGTGTTGATCGATGAAGTCATTTAAAACTTGCTGCATTTAGAGGCGACATATTCTCTCTCAATTTCAGTTTACATGCTCGGGACACATACAAACACTCGAGACCTCCGAAGACTACAGTGGATATTTCGGACTGTTGAGCGAATCACTGGTACTACCCTTCCACTGCAAGAACTGTACTCATCCAGAGTGAGCGAGTAAAGGGGCTTGCAAAATCTCTCTGGACCCCTCACACCCAGCACACTTTCTCTTTGAACTGCTGCCGTCTGGTCGGTGCTACAGAGCACTGAGCCCCAAAACAGCCAAATAAAGTTTCTTCCCTCAGGTCATCTACCCCATGAACAGCTGAACAGTTATGTTCTCCACACTGTTCAATAAATATGTCCAATACTAAAGTACTCACTTATACTCATATTTATTTATTATACATATGTTACTGATTTAATATATCATACAGCTATCCCATTCCCTTACACAACTTGTATAAAGCACCTTATAACTTGTATATATGTAGCACATGCATACAATATAGCATCCGCTGCTCTTTTGACATATCTTGTTTTTTTTCATATGTGTGTTGTCTATTACATATTTATTTTTTTATATTTTGTTACCTGTGTCTCGTCACTTGTCACTTTCAACTGTATGTGCACTGGCAGCTTCTGTCACTATAAGACAAATTCCGGTAACGCTTTAGATTACGGCCCGCAATGTACCGCATAATTAAACAGGATTTACAGCGTAAGTAATTGTAACAATAATGTACCTCTACAGTACATATCTGTAGATAAAGCGGAACAATATGTAAAATTTGGGGAATAAAGGGGTAAGAGTTGGGAAAATTAAAAAAATATTTATGAGGGAACTGCATGCCATATTAACTCAAAATATCAACATTGATTTTGTACGTTACACATTAAAACTCATTAAAATAACTCATAATAACTCATAATTAAAAGAAATGATTTGTGACCAACAATCCTAAAATCAATCAAATAAAAATTAATCCTAAAGTCAAAACTCAAAAGTCACATTTACAGTTGACAGACTGCGTGCTTCATTCTTGCTGTCACATAATTTCCCCTTATTTCGTGTTTGCTATAATAATGAAATAAGAACCTCGTACTTAATTAATATCCAAAGTAGCTTATTTATGGGTACATTGCGATTACAAAAATGTAGTGTGTGTTCACGCTAAGACTGATGTATAGCAAACTGCAGGTCATGCATACCATGTAATATTAAAATAGTTACCCCTTAGTTTTAAAATACTTAAAGTATAAAGGGTTTTTTTTAATTTTCTGACTTCTTCCCCAAACTTTGCATATTGTTCCCCTTTACCTACAGATATGTACTGTAGACGTACATTATTGTTACAATTAGTTACACTGTAAATTCTGTTTAACTATGCAGTACGTTGCGGGCCGTAATCTAAAGCGTTACCCAAATTCCTCGTGCGTAGCGCACATTTGGGCAATAAAGCTCCTTCTAATTCTGATGTATGTTCTTTGCGTTATTATGGGAAACTTTATATGAGCTGTTCATATGATAGTAAATGTATTATACTACTACAGTATTTCTGTGTGGGGAATTGTGGACAGAATTGTCCCACATGGTCATCTTGCAATATAGCCTACTTACGCTGCTACCACTATAAAGACAACGCTTACTATTGTTAATGTTATGGGTAGTGTTTCTTACAGTGATCATTTTTGTAATGGCAAAGAGTTAGACAGTAGCCTACACAGAACAGTTTAGCCACAGCAGCAGAGATCATTCAGGAATGGGATAAGCAGAGATGACTGATTAAATTACGTTTTATTTTGAATTATGAATGACATAGAAATTCACAGTGCTGATGATTTCCCCCACGTTAATTCTGCCATCGTTATACTGGTAGTAGCCTACACCTACAGCTGCTGTGCGCATTGCAATGCAAATGCTGCGCACCTTGAAACTCCACGCCACGCTGAGTGTGCGGCGCGAACTAGCTGCTTACCCATGCAGTATCGGGGAAACAGATTATATTTTATCGAATGCCATAATCGGAATTTATCACTTTGGTACATAAAGACAATAAAACGGCTGGCTTGCAGCAGACCAAATCAGTCCCCAGTCACCGGGATTGTCCACCCCAGTCCGTGCACGCTGTTATCAAGTCATAAACATTTCAGTCGTTTGTTATTAACATACGGACAATGCATAGAAACACAAGCAATCATTACTGAGTAGTATAAAGAAGAGGCCATTCACATTTCTTAGTATATCACGCATTTTAGACCGCCACTAGCCGCCATGTTATCTCCCTGAATCTTAGTGCAGAACAAAACGTGATTGGCTGAAGTTAGAACGTGCCCTATTGGACAACGAAAGCGGAAGTTACCCGATTGGCTTGCGTAGATAGTGGGCGGAGTCCACCTATTTGTGGATTGTGTGCGCGTTTTGACGTTAGAAATGTTTCAAAATCCACAAATGCACAGAGAGCCATCCACAAATGCGTGCACTGATCCACAAATGCGTGCAGCGATTCACAAATGCACAGAAAGCGATCCACGAATGTGCAGAAAGCGATCCACAAATGTGCAGAAAGTGATCTACAAATAAATGCCATTGAAATAAATTTGTAAATATATTTTATTTGCAAATCTCATTGTATTTATTTGTGAATTCCATTTCTTTTTGTGGAACGTCTAACATATATTTATGGTTCGCTTTTTGTGCATATGTGGATTTAAAAAATGTTTGTGAAACTCTCTATATTTATTTGCGGATCATAGTTTATTTATTCAGAATATTGCAACAATTCTGATCCCATAGACATCGTGTCTGTCCCCCTCCTCGATGAGTGTGTTGCACCCACGAGAACAGCGGGACATGGTTACCTTGCAACCTTGCACTGGTTACCTATAAAGCATCGCGTTAACTTTAAAATCTTGCTTATTACCTATAAAGCCCTACATGGTTTAGCTCCTCAGTACTTGAGTGAACTCCTCTTGTATTACAGTCCTTCACTTACATTACGCTCTCAGGCGTCCTGTCAGTTGGTAATACCTAGAATTTCAAAATCAAGTGCAGGTGGTAGACCTTTTCCTATCTAGCGCCTAAACTTTGGAATAGTCTTCCCTGCACTGTCCGGGAGGCAGACACACTCTGTCAGTTTAAATCTAGACTAAAGATGCATCTTTTTAATCTTGTATACACTAGACTTCCATAATATAAATCTTCTGAGGGTTTAGGCTGCATTAGTTAGATCAACCGGAACCAAAAACACAACTGATGTTCTTGTTGCATCAAAGAGTGCAGAACAGTACTCTACTCTCAGCCAGTCTTGTCTCATTGTTCCAAGGTTACCACAGCGAGCAGGATGCAGTTCATGGCCTGACCTGATGGTAGAGTGGAGACCTGACAAGAGCTGAGATGATATTGCATACTGTTTTGCATCTGCCTGGCCGGGGGGGCTGCTTTAGAATTAGAATTTTAAAGTTTTACTTAATTAATATTGCATATAGGAATTCATAGTCTGTTATATTTGACCTGTGCTTCTCTCTCCTTTATCTTAAATGTGTGCTCTCACTGTGCGTGTGTGTGTGTGTGTGCGTGTGCGTGTGCGTGCGTGCATGCGTGCGTGCGTGTCTTTGTGTGTGCGCGTACTTGTCTGTGTACGTGTGTGTGTGTGTGCGTGCGCATCCGTGTGTGTGTTTCTGTGTGTATGTGTGTTTGTACGTGTACATATTGTGTGTGTGGAGTGTTTTGTATGTGGGTATGTCTGTCTTCTTTGTTTTCACCTTTTTCTTGTTTTTGCAGGTACAACTTTAATTGTTTTGCTTATAGTCAATATGTCTTATGTACAGCGGCTTTGTAACGATGAAAATTGTAAAAAGCGCTATATAAATAAAGTTGAGTTGAGAGTTGAGTTGAGACATGCCGCGCTGGAGAAATTAGCTCTTTTAGAGAAAATCTCGAACACTTCTGGAACTGCCGACACGCCCAGGGGAAGTCGCTGCAGGAAGGGACAGCCCGCTGCACCACGTCGTAAGATTCCAGCAGATTCAGAAGATCAGCATAGATCACTGTAGAGATCATAAGATCGAAGGCACCGCAGAACAAAAGGTGAATGAATGCAGCACGCAGTCCCTTTTATACCCGGATATCCGGGGCGGAGTCCGGCATGCAAATTTAATTCGCCAATTTCATTGGCCTTTTCAAAATAGTCAGAAGATGATTGGTTCTCAAGTCAAACCCCATCTGTCGGTTCGACACAACGTCGAGAGACCGACAGAAAGGGAACAAAAGAAGATATTTTGAAGAATGTAGGACTGCAAACAGTTCTGGGGCAATTTTGACTACCGTTGTCATTTTTCCTACTATGGGAGTCAATGAGGGGCAAAATCTGTCTGGTTATAAGCATTCTTCCAAATATCTTTCTCTGTGTTCATCAGAACAAAGACATTTATACAGATTTGGAACAACTCGAAGCTGAGTAAATGATGACAGAATGTTTGGGTTAAGTATCCCTTTAATTAGACAAACAGTCTACAACAACTGTCACACAAACATTGAGCTTCATCATGTAACTTCACACCAGGGGCGTAGCACAGAATCTCAGGCGCTGTGCAAAGGCAATGTGTGGGGCCCCTCCACGTTATCTAGCAAATATATATAAGTAAATTGTTATTTCCCTTTCTGTCGGTCTCTCGACGTTGTGTCGAGCCGACAGATGGGGTTCGTCCCTGAGAACCAATCGCTTCCGACTTCTTAGAAAAGGCCAATGAAATTGGCGAATGAAATTTGCATGCCGGACTCCGCCCCCGGATATCCGGGTATAAAAGGGAGACGGCGTGCATCATTCATTCACCTTTTGTTCTTCGGAGCCTTCGCTCGTGATCAACAGACTTCGCTACAAGATAGCAACTACAAGACTGCCGGCTCTACAACGTGATGCAGCGGACTGTCCCTTCTTGCGGCGACTTCCCCTGGGCGTCTCAGTGGTTCCAGAAGTGTTCGAGTTTTTTCTCTAAAAGAGCAAATTTCTCCAGCGTGGCTTGTCCGGCTGTTCTCGTGGGTGCAACACACTCATCGAGGAGGGGGACGGACATGAATTCTGCTTCCAGTACGCTGGGGCAGACCTTGTGGATACGTCCTGCCCGCACTGCGGGCGGTTGACAATTCAGACGTTGCGTCACGGGTGGCTGTGTTCCCACGGGGCTCAGCCACCACCTCGTCTGCTTCCCGTTCCGTGACGGCAGGACTACGGCCCTGCCGCCCGCTACGGCGAGCAGCGAGGGTGATATGAGGATTACTGTGAGTGCTAATCCGTCAGCCACCGGCTCGCGGACCGTTCGCACCTCGCCTTGCTCATCTGACCGTTCCCCATGAGACGGTCCCACTGTCTCGTTCCTCAACCACGTATTCGGAAACGGTGTGTGATGATGAGAGGTCTGTTGCGGCATCGGAAGGTGACTTACTGGCATCTGACGCCGACGATTCCTCGGAGCTCCCTCCCTCGGGGGGTCGAGCCCAGGATGAAGCGGACGTCGAAATGTCAGCCATGCTTTCCCGGGCCGCCGGAATTGGGTTGCAGTGCACCGCACTGCCTCTCCCAATGCTCGCGGCTGGATACATGGTACCTCGGGTTTGAGAGCGGCTCCAAGCCGTACTCGCCCCCAGTGCCGTGTTTCCCCGGAAGTGCATGAGGAACTTAGTACGACTTGGAACGCCCCCTTCGGCGCGTGCACGTCAACTAGTTCCATCACCCTTTCTTCCCTCGATGGTGGGTCAGTTAGAGGATACGTCGATGTCCCCCTGGGGCTCGACCTAGACTCCCATCCAAAGCACGTAGGCATTTCGGCATCCAAGATGTCGAGAGCTTACTCTGCTGCGGGCCAAGCTGTCCCCTCTCTCCACGCTATGGCCATCCTGCAGGTCCATCAGGCCAAGGCGTTGAGAGAGCTCCACGAGGGTAAGACCGACCCAGCGCTTATGCAGGAACTCGGCGCCGTCACCGACCTCGCTCTACGGGCGACTAACGTGACCGTGCGGGCCCTGGGTCGGGCGATGTCCACACATGTGGTCCAGGAGAGACACCTCTGGCTGAACCTTGCACAGATGGGTAATGCGAGAAAGTCCGCTTTCTCGACGCACCCATCTCGCAAGGGGGGGCTGTTTGGTGATACTGCCGAGCCACAGTTCTCGACAGTAAAGGGGCAGACAAAGGATATCAAGCATATCCTCCCCCGCCGCGACTCGGCCGCCCTCTGGCCATCGAGATCCCGTGCACCCTCTGCTTCCCAGCAGCCCTGGTCCTCTTCGACACTCCGGCTCCGGTGCCCCCACTCAGGCGGCCCCCCGGAAGACGTTGAAGAGGAGACCACCACCCCATCAGCAGCTGCGGCGGAAGCCATAGCGGCCCTCATTGGAAGACCCCAGGGAGATCGAGAACACCTTTTGGGCCCGACCCCAGCCATTCCATTGGTCGATCCGGGACGGTTCCTGCCCCGTCCCAACAACCCACTTCTAAAGGTTCTTCTCTCTCTCTGGGTGTTTATCACAGCCGCTCTCACCCTCTACACGACGGTGTTAGGAAACTCGACGTTGCGTCATGGCGAGACCCAGTGTCGAGTATATTCAGCAGCCTAAGCACTCTCAATCGACGGTGCGTTCTGCTACATCATCGTCTGGATATTATCACAGCTGCTCTCACCCTCTACACGACGGTGTTCGGCAACTCGACGTTGCGGCGAGACCCAATGTCGAGGATAATCATTAGCCTAAGCACTCTCAATCGACGGTGCGTTGTGCAACATCATCGCCAGGCAGGTCAAAACTGCAGAGCCGATCTCCTCTCCGGGGGCCCCCCACGGTGAGGGATCTGCACTGCCAGCCATCGAACCACCCCCCAGGAGGTCGATGAAGCAGAACGTACCCCTAGCCTACCTGTCTCGGTCCCTGGGAGCCTGACAAGAGCTTCCCAAACCGTCACGGTGACTACGGGATACGATCCGTCTCGGCTACGCAGTCACTCCCCAGATGCCCGCCCAAATTTCGTGGCATCCTCTCAACGTCAGTCAGAGGCAAGGATGCTCCCGTGCTTCGGGACGAGGTCGCCACCCCTCTGGAGAGGAAGCGATCGTGCTCGTCCCTCTAGCCGAGATGTTCAACGGGTTTTACAGCCCGTACTTCATCGTCCCCAAAAAGGGGGTTGCTAGATCTGCGTACCTTGAACAGGCATCTACTCAAGCTTCCGTTCAGGATGCTCACGCAGAAGCGCATCCTGGCATCTATCAGATGTCAAGATTGGTTCATGGCAATCGACCTGAAGGACGCTTACTTTCATGTCTCGATTCTCCCTCGTCATCGCCCGTTCCTAAGGTTCGCTTTCGAGGGCCGGGCATATTAGTACAGAGTCCTCCCTTTCGGTCTGTCCCTGTCCCCACGAGTCTTCACGAAAATCGTGGAAGCCGCCCTCACTCCCCCCAGGGAGAGAGGTGTGCGGGTACTAAACTATCTCGACGACTGGCTCATTTGACACACTCGCGAGATCTGTTATGTACACACAGGGACCTAGTGCTTCGGCACCTAGATCGATTGGGACTACAGGTCAACTGAGAAAAGAGCAAGCTCTCTCCTGTGCAGAGCAACCTCTTTCTTGGTATGGAACTCAACTCTGTCACCATGACAGCGCAGCTGACCACAGAACGCGCCCAGTCGGTGTTGAACTGCCTGGAACATTTCAAGCAGTCAGCGGTTCCCCTGAAACAATTTCAGAGGCTCCTGGGACACAAGGCATCCTCGGCAGCGGTGATACCCCTCGTGTTGATGCACATGAGATCACCTCCAACTCTGGCTACAGAGTCGAGTTCCCTGGAGAGCGTGGCACACCGGCAGCAGGTGGATGGTGATTACGCCTCTCTGCCGACACACCCTAACCCCTTGGTCTTCCATGACCTTCCTTCGAACAGGGGTCCCCCTGGGGCAGGTTACGAGGCATGTCGTGGTGACGACGGATGCCTCCCTGCAGGGTTGGGGTGCAGTGTGCAACGGGCACGCAGTGTCTGGGCTTTGGACGGGCCCCCGCCTGCGCTGGCATATCAATTGCCTAGAGTTGTGGACCGTGCTACTCGCACTGAAGAGGCTACATCCTCTCGTGCAGGGCAAGCACGTGCTGGTCCGGGTGGACAGCACTACTGCAGTAGCGTATATCAATCACCAGGGTGGCGTTCGCTCACTGCAGTTAACACGACTCGCCCGACGCCTCCTCCTGTGGAGTCAGCAGGTGACCCGCTCCCTGCGTGCCACGTATATCCCAGGCGACCTGAACCAGACAGCCTATGCGCTCTCTCTTCAGTCGACACCTCGCGGAGAGTGGCGACTCCACCCCCGCGCAGTCCAGCTCATTTGGGTGCAGTTCGGGCAGGCCCAGGTAGACCTGCTCGCCTCCCTCGAAACCACCCATTGCCCGCTTTGGTACTCGCTGACCGAGGGACCCCTCGGCACGGATGCCCTAGGGCACAGCTGGCCGTGGAACAAGCGGAAGTACGCCTTCCCCCCAGTGAGCCTCATTGCACAGACCCTGTGCAAGGTCAGGGAAGAGGAGCATCAAGTGTACTAGTTGCGCCATACTGGCTCAACCAGACTTGGTTCTCGGAGCTAATGCTCTTGACGACAGCTCCCCACTGGCCGATTCCCCTGACGAAGGACCTGCTTTCCCAGGGGAAGGGCACGTTATGGCATCCCAGGCCAGACCTCTGGAACCCCCATGTCTGGCCCCTGGACGGGACGAGGAGATCCTGAGTGGCCTACCCCCTGCGGCGGTTAAGACCACTACTCAGGCTAGTGCCCTGGCCACTAGGCGACTATACGCCTATAAGTGGTGCCTCTTCTCATCCTGGTGCTCTTCTCGAAGAGAAGACCCGCGGACTTGCTCGATCGGGAACGTGCTTTCCTTCCAGAGACTCGAGAGTAATCTCTGCCCTTCCACACTGAACGTGTATGTAGCCGCTATTGCCGCTCATCACGACCCAGTTGCTGGTAGTCTCTAGGACAGCACAACCTGATCATTTGGTTCCTAAGGGGCGCGGGAAGGCTACCACCTCACCCACACTCCGTACCCTCTTACGACCTTGATGCAGTCCTGGAGCCCCTCGGAGATGCCGCTCTTTCTCACCTCACGATGAAGACGGCTCTCGGGAGGGCGCTCAAGAGGGTAGCGGACCTACAAGCATTCTCCGCGTCCACAGATTGCCTAGAACTCGGGCCCGGTCATTCTCACGCTATCTTGAGACCCCGGCTCGGCTACGTGCCCAAAGTTCCCACCACTCCCCCGAGACATCAGGTGGTGAACTTACAAGCGCTCCCCACCGGGGAGGAAGACCCAACCCCATCCGTGTTGTGTCCAGTACGCACATTGCGCATCTGCTTGGACCGCACGCAGAGCCGCAGGAGCTCTGAGCAGCTCTTTGTCTGTTTTGGAGATCAGCAGGGAGGGCTGTCTCAAACAGAGATTGGCGCACTGGATCATGGATGCCGTCACTACGGCGTACCTGTCCTAAGATCGCCTGCGCCCACTGGGTGAGAGCTCTCTCCACACGGAGTATAGCCTACTCGTGGGCTCTGGCTCGAGGGCCTCTCTGGCAGACATCTGCAGAGCTGCGGGTTGGGCTACACCATCACCTTCGCGAGGTCCTACAACCTCCGCGTAAGACCGGTATCAGCTCGAGTCTTGCAGGGCATCAGGCAAGACCGGCAGCCGGTAGGGTGTACACCTATGACAGTACCTCCCCCCCCTTTCTTCTAGGGGGGTCGGCGTACTAAACTAGCCTCCCTTCTTCCCCCACTGGGTGAAGAACAGGCACTCCATCCATCACTAAGCAAGCACCTCCTGCGGGCGGGCTGGGCAGAGCAGCCCTGCCCCTTAGGCCGGGTACCAACTGAGTTATCCACAACATAGCTCTAACCGGACCTAGTGCTACCAGACGTTGCAACCCCCCAGCAGGGCGGTTCCGTCTGATGTATCCTCATGCTGGTTCCCATCTTGGTAACCCATGACCTTCCCTAGGTGGACCTCCACCTCGCGGTTAACTCCTTCAGTCCGCACATTCTTCCCATGAGCTCTCCCCTAACGGTGAGACCATGTTGGTATCTCCACTAAACTCCTCCCTGCGGTAGGAAGTGGTCTCTGTAGCGCATCCCCCACTTGAGGAAGTAGCGCTTACCCAGTGGCCTTACGGTACCGGGCGGCTTCTCGCTGTTAGAGAAACAAGGCCGCCGCCTGTGAGGCCGAAGGCAGGGGCCTTCCCACCTTTCAAGAAAGCTCTGGGACCCCCTACCTACCCACTGGTAGGTTACAATTTCGCGGTAGCTTCACTAGAGATTGTGACAGGGCACAGTGTTGTGGCGTTTTCCATAGGAACCCCATCTGTCGGCTCGACACAACGTCGAGAGACCGACAGAAAGGGAACGTCTTGGTTACGGATGTAACCTCAGTTCCCTGATGGAGGGAACGAGACGTTGTGTCCTTCTTGCCACAACACGTGCTGTCCACTGCAGCAGTCGTGAGAGGTCTCAGGCTCCTCAGAACTAAGGTGAATGAAGAGGCACGCCGTCTCCCTTTTATACCCGGATATCCGGGGGCGGAGTCCGGCATGCAAATTTCATTCGCCAATTTCATTGGCCTTTTCTAAGAAGTCGGAAGCGATTGGTTCTCAGGGACGAACCCCATCTGTCGGCTCGACGTCTCGTTCCCTCCATCAGGGAACTGAGGTTACATCCGTAACCAAGACGATTTATTTATAATACAGCACAGAATCTCATTTCTGTATGAATTGTGATATACTTAAATATTAATAGATCACCTCAGTCCCCCCTTAAACATGAATTGACAGTTGAACTATATCTAATTTGAATTGTGTTTCATTAATAACACATTTAACTATTGAACAGTAAAATAAATAATGTATTTAATGTTACCCACAGTCATGTGTGTAGTGTAAGAATAGGCTAGTACTGCATAAATGGTGTAATAATGCCACTTCATGACTGTAACTGAGACTGACAATTAATATTTCTTAAAAAGTTTAATGCCAAGTCGAGAATGTCAAGAAAAAATGGCTCCCCCTTATCAATTTTTATTAAAAATAAACATATTTTTATTACTTACATATTTATTGACATTTTTAACTTTCAATTAAAGTAATAACATGCCAATGTTTATATATTATTAGAATATGTCAAGAGAACTGCCTTAACGTCATACATATCCAAAGTTGACCTCAATATGCAGATAAAAACAAAAAGCGTGAGATATTTGTCTCTTCATGCGCTCCGTAGTCCGGTGTACATTGTTTTCAAGTGATTGTTTTAAAGGGCCGCTAATCCAGGTGTTTTCTGCAATGTAAAAATAGTCAGTGATATCCCCAGAATGTGTCTGTAAAGTTTCATCTTAAAATACACCACATATCTTTCATTACAATATGTTGAACATGGTCATTTGTGGCTGCAATGGAAACACTCGGTTTTTGTGTGTGTCTCTTTAAATGCAAATTAGCTTCCGCTCCCCTCCCCGTATGCAAAATAGGAGGTAGAGCGCTTATACATGTGCTTTGGATGACATCAAGACAAGCAATATGGCGGAAAGCACAATTACGTCTGTAAAGCCCTGTCCAACCAAAACCATACACTAACTGCAATAAAAATCACCTTAATGCCTTGTTCATGAATACGAATTAAATGGAAAAGACAAAAACATAGATAGAACAACATATTCTGACCACTTGCTGTATGAAATGAAGGCCATTGATGATTAATCATGTGCATGCATATTACTAACAGACTTAACACGGATATAGGCATAAACATGCATTCAGAGTACTTGTATCCCAGATAGCACAATCCATCTGGTTTACGTCTATTTGACGTCTGCATTTACATCTGCAAGACATCTTAAATACATAGTTTGCTCATCTGCAATACGTCTCGGAGACGTTTGAACGTCTGTAATACGTCTGCTAAAGATCTGGAGATCTGCTGTTTAAAAACATCTGCTAAACATCTTAGAAAGAGCTGTTTTACATCCATTCTATATCATAAACATCTTACAGACATCTTCTAGATGTCTATATGACATCTGACAGCAGACATCTCCGAGACGTATTGCAGATGAGCAAACGATGTATTGTAGATGTCTTGCAGATGTAAATGCAGACGTCAAATAGACGTAAACCAGATGTATGTGTGCTATCAGGGATATGACAGTCACGTATGTAAAGATCAGCAACCAGGTGTTATTACATTGTGAGTAGCAATTTCTGCGTAACCTCATTGTCTTACAAATGCGAACTCTGTTTCTATCCGCTCTTAGTATTGTTGCACTTAGGACATACGAGAAAACACTGAACTCACGAGAAAGACACTGCTATAACTTTCTTTCGTTGTAATGAATAAGCTTTACAGAAATTATGTCAGTCACAAGTCTTCTGAACCGATGGGTGCGATGCGTTTTACAACTAATGTTACGACATAACACCTGTCTTTGGACCAATGCAAAGTCTCAGGTTTAGCCGCGAACATGTAAACAACAGCCGCTAACACGCTAAACACATTATTTAAGAAAGGCGATTTAAAAACGATGTGTAAAACTTACTTCTTCCAGAGATGAAGCTTGATCGCGAACAGCCGGTACTGATCCATTTTTGGATCAAAATACACGCGGATCCATTTTTGGCTGTTGCATGTGTGCTGTGCTCTGTGAGGCATTAACCGAGACGTCTGCAGAAGCTTCTCAAAATTAGCGTAGAACAGAGAAGTTGCACAGACTGCATAGGCGCACAATTGTAAAATAAAAATAATCATAATTTCAGGAACTTCAAGGCCCCGCACATGCCAAGGCCCTATGTACTCATGCACCCTTTTCCCCCCACTAGTGACACCCCTGCTTCACACCAGCAGCTAAAGCTTTCGCGATTTCTTAATGATTTTTGGATCTTTTTCTCTTATATTATTAACATAAATGAAATGCCACATTCAGGAATAATAATGAACTGTTAGTGTGTTTGCATTACATGTGAAAAGAAATCATCGCTGTGAATAAAACAGCACAGATAAGCAGTGTTGGGTAAGTTACTCTGAAAAAGCAATTAATTGCTATTTACTAATTACACATTCGATAATGTAGTTAGATTACTGTACAAGTTACTCTCTTCAAAAAGTATTTAATTACTTATTACTAATTACTTTCTATATCCTACATCAACCTTGATGAGTTAAGTGATTCAAGGCTAGACATGAAACGGCTCTTTTAATTCATTCAAATAAATAATATAAAACTACATAAAGTATTATTATTAATTACAAATGTGAGAATTATACATTAAAGCACGGATTTTGAAGTTAGACTTTGAATTTTGATGTCAATTCCTCTTCTGCACACACACATATTACACAAAGTATTTACTTTAATTACATGAGAAGTAATTGTAATTAAATTACAGAAAAAATAAGAGTAATCCCTTACTTTACTTTTTCAAGGGAATAATTTTAAATTACAGTAACTAATTACTTAGTAACTAGTTACACCCAACACTGCAGATAAGAGACTGAGTTCTTAAATGTTAACAGTATAATGATGAGATTCATGAGATGAACTCAAACATAACATCTGCACCTGTGGAGGCACATGTGACAGCAGTTTGTGATGAGAAGCATCAGGTCAGATGTGAAGATCATCAGGTTTCACTCTGAGAGTGTCTGTCTGACTGACTGATGGAGGTTTTTGTACGACTCTTTATCACTGTGTGAACACAAGGCTACCACTGATGTCATGAAAACTCATACAGTAATAATGTCCTGCATCTTCAGCCTGAACTCCACTGATGCTCAGAATGAAATCTGTGTTTGATCCACTGGATCCCAAACTGTCCATTCGGTTCAGGTGAAATATTACAGAATCCTAACATGTTTAGGTTGGATGCATGTTAAATAAATGTTTGTTTTTGTAAAAAGATTGAATTGAGTTTAATTCAAGTGTTAGTGATCAGTTTAGACACTTGTTTAGATTTCAATAGTCTTTAAATATTGTATTTTGATATGCGAAGTATACATAAATATTGATCTGTAAATGATTCTGTAACGAGCAAGGCGGGACGAGAGCCGTGAGGGAACGATCCTGGTCCCGCATCTCTCACGGAGGAGATCGGAAGCATAAAAGGACGAGCGACAGGAGGTTACGATGAGAGAGGACCAGGCCTGGACATTGTGTTTTATTTATGTTTGTGTGGCCGGCAGTCGACCGTGAGGTAGCTGCCGGCCCTTTATTTTCGTTTTGTATTGTTTGTTTATTTTATTAAAAGTTGTTGAATGTTCGCCGGTTCCCGCCTCCTTCCTTCCCTACTTTGAACTGTGTTACAGATTCATAACTCATTATGTAAGATTTAAGTGATGGAAGCTGACAGAAGTGAATTTTCCACACTTTTTAAAATTATTCTTTTTTTAATAAGCTTTTGTTGAAGTATGAATTGTCAGCGTGTCACTTGGGGTCAGTATAAACTCATCAATGCTAGATAAAACAGTGGAGACAGAGCTGAGAGGATCAGGGTCACACCCATCCAGATGCAAATGTGATTTTCACATGTACTGCTTGTTTGGTTTAATGCTGTGAACCAGAACAGTTTCACTTCTACTCGATGAAAATGGTATGAAGTTTCAAAAGATTTCCAGAGATTTTTCTCTGAACTGACAGCAGCAGGATTGGTTTTATCTTCTTTCTTTATGAGGAATTATAATCACACAAAGAGTCAGATATACAAATATAAACCCCTCATTGTTTCTCTTTGAAATCTGAAGTGTGTATGAAATCATTCAACAGAAACATCTCAAAGCGATACACAATATCTGACCAGAATGAACCTACGTGTAGATTTCTTGAATTATTGAGATGAACAGTTTCTTTTCAAAAGTCATCAGATAACCACAAAGTGTCTAATAAAAATACTGATGTGCGTTTAGGATCACTCTTATGTAGCATATTTGTTGTGTGTATGTATTATGAATGTATGTGTGTGAGTTGTGTCAGTCTGACTGATGGAGGTTTTTGTACGACTCTTTATCACTGTGTCAACACATTGCTACCACTGATGCTGTGAAAACTCTGACAGTAATAATGTCCTGCATCTTCACTCTTGACTCCACTGATGCTCAGAGTGAAATCTGTGTTTGATCCACTGCCACTGAATCTAGATGGAGTATTTGTGTGTAACTCATTTGCTTTTATAATCAGGAGTTTAGGAGCTTCTCCAGGTTTCTGCTGATACCAGGACAGAGGCTGATAACCCCAACCCTGATAGACTTCAGGACTGGTTTTACAGGTGATGGTAACTGTGTCTCCTGGATGAACAGATTTCACTGCAGGTGTTTGAATGACTGTCACGTCACCTCTGGATTCTACATAAAGACGAAGAATATTAGTGAGGTGATTTCATTTTATTCTAGAGTCAATGATATTTAACACAGAGGATCAGTAAAGCAGAATAAGTGTAAGGTTCATTTGTTCTCACCTCTGAAACAGAAGACAGATAACATCCAGATGAAGACGCTGATGAAGGTCATGTTGAGTTTAGATGAATAATGAAGTTCTTAATCATTCCAGTTAAAACTCCCAAGAGTTATAAAAACTCCCCGATTACTGAAGCGTGTGCTTCTAATGCAAAGTTTCTTCATGTAAATGATCAGATCTGCTCGGCTAAATTAAGCAGTCTGTAGTCTTCAAATTATTCACTATAATGTTTCAGCCTTGATTGAAATGTTTTAATGTGAAAACGATTTATTTGTCTGAAGTTTTTCTGGTCATGTAATGATAGTTAGGAGAGAAATGATAGTGGGAATGAAAACATGTGCAATCTTTATTTCATTTGGATGAGAACATAAAATATTTGAATGAAATACATTTCTGTGACTTTCGATTTGAATATTATTGTGTGTTAAATATTGTCGCTGTCTGACTAAAATCTTGTGTTCTTCATGATTATTTTTTCATCATTAATATTGCTCACCCTATATGTTTGTCTGTGGGTTTTGCAAATGTTTAATCAATAAAAGCAGATGTCAACTTTTCAACACAGTGTTAAAGTCTTTAAAATTAAAGATTTTTGTGAATACAATGTTTTAGTCTGACAGCGATGATGTTGATCACTGATGTGATGTGTGTGTGTCAGTGTCAGTCTGACTGATGGAGGTTTTTGTACGACTCTTTATCACTGTGTGAACACATAGCTATCACTGATGTCATGAACACTCATACAGTAATAATGTCCTGCATCTTCACTCTTGACTCCACTGATGCTCAGAGTGAAATCTGTACCACCCTGTGCTCCATTTCCACTGAATCGATCTGGAGTGTTATCATAATGATCATTTACTCCAGTAATGAGGAGTTTAGGAGCTTCTCCAGGTTTCTGCTGATACCAAGATAAACCCCAGCTATATATTCCAGGATTAGTTGTACACTTTATATTTACATTTTGACCCTCAGAAACAGGTTCATCTTTACTCTGAGTTACAGTAACTCCTCTGGATTCTGTTGAGAAGAAAATTATGTTTACTCAAGTTTAAAAGAGTCAAAGACTTTCAACAGAACAAACTTTCACTTCTGTTACCTGGAATAAAAACTCCCAGAATCCAAATGAAGATGGTGAAGGAATTCATTTGTTTGTTTGTGTGTTTTGTAGGATGAAAACACAACTCTGTTACAGTAAAGTGTTTGAGACAGACAGTTATAAACACTCTGAGCACTGAAGCGCGTGCTGATCATGCAAAGTGTCTCTCTGTGGAAACACAACACACACCAGACATCACAACAAAGAGATTTTGAATTACTTTAATAACTTTTATAAGAACATTATACAGTCTGGATTAGTGTGAGAGAATATTTAAGATATTTGGATATCAGGAGTTTTTATGATGTCTGGATTTTGTGTTCAACATGTAGAAGTTCAGAATGTTTCAACACTCAACATTCAGTAAATGGGTTTTAAGTTTTTGTGTCTTTAAATGAACTTTTATTGTGCTACACATGTTTACAGTTCTTTAGAAGTCTGTAAATGTCATGTCTATATTGTATAAATATCTGGTGTGATATGATGTGTGTTGTTGTAGAGTGACAGTGAAGCGTTCAGAGGTTTTCGTCCAGCTGCTCTATTAGTTTCTATCACTGTGGTGGACGTTCGGAGGCGGCACCAGACTGGATGTTTGCAGTGAGTACAAAATCATATTAAAACTTTCTTACTGTTGATTTTCAACATTTAATTACATGTAGCATTCAATTTATATTCTTCACTTTAAAAGTGATGTGTTGAGAAATGGCTGGAATACACTTTTGCTCAGATTTTTGCCCAGATTTTCAGTCTGGAGTTTTGCGCCAGTCTGCAGATTTGATCATGTATTGTTTTCTATGCAAACGTTCAAAAAGTCTGCAAGTGTATAATGTCTAGTTCAGATTCTAAAAGTCTTGTAGTGTATTCCAGCCTTAAGTCATGTTAACAGATTGTTCCATCACTTCAACTTATCAAAATAATTTACCCAATATTAACTTCATTTTAGAGAAATTCAACTAGATTAGGTTTGAGTCAGCCTATGAAGCCGATTTGATTTAACTGAAAAATAACATTTAAAAACGAACTTGTTGAATTTTGTTACAGTGTATTTATGTATTCAGTCATGGAGCATTAAATGTTTGACAGCTTTTGTTGCTTGCCAGTGCTTATAAGAATCAAATTGAAGAGATCAAATCAACACCTCGGGATAGGATATGAATAATTGGCAAACATGTATAAAAGGTCGAAATAAAATGAATATTTGTTATAATTTCTCAAGAGGAAGATGAAACATGTTAGGCTATATTTTGAGGGAAAGGGTCATTATTTCCAGGTATATGGAGAATAAATTTAAAGCAAAGATCAAAACACATTGTTGACTCGTGTTTAGGATATTAAGACATCTTTGAAATAACGCGTTCTTGTGGAAGACGATAACAAACCTTTCGCTCATCTGGGTATCATTGAGCCACACACTCTTCAAATAGGAGACGGAGACATCTTGTTGTGAACAATACCCCGAATCAATTCAGCACTTTATTTACACTAAACATTAAACTCAATGGATAACTAAAACGATGTTTCAGCAAAGCATTGACACATCGCTAAGAAAAACAAATTCTCAGATTTATAAATTGCCATTGTTGTTGTTTGACATCTTGTTCTTTGACTCATTATACGGACATCCAGACTACGCTTTTGTGCGATACATGTGGGCATTCGATGTGTTTCACACTTGACACTAAAATGGCAACTCCTAACCACGAGACGAAACGGCGTTAAAAAGCGCATATCGCAGCTTGACAGGGACACACAAGCAGTGATTAAATTTGGCACAGAAACTCTCTTACCAACCCATATATGATCCTCTATAAGGGACTAAAATTAAACAGACCGGTCATTCAAACACCACTGAGAATGCAGTATGTTTATAATAGTAATATTGTTTTTATTTCTGTTGAATATGACCGTGAAACACTTCATCTGTGAACTCTGACCCGTGTTCTCTGCATCTACAGATCCAGTTAAACCAACAGTGAGTGTTCTGCTGGTGTCCAGGGAAGAGATTTCCAGTAAGCAGACAGCAACACTGATGTGTGTGGTCAGCAAGGGCTTCCCTTCAGACTGGAGCTTGAGCTGGAAGGTGGATGGGAACAGCAGGTCTCAGGAGAACAGCGCTGGACTCCTGCAGAAGGACGGTCTGTACAGCTGGAGCAGCAGTCTGACTCTCTCTGAACACGACTGGATCAAGAGCGTCTCAGTGAGCTGTGAGGCCACACGAGGAGACCAGACAGTCACTGGACAAGTGAAGAGAGATCAGTGTTCTCCATAGATCCTCTGTCTTCTGCTCTCTTCTTCTCATTCATGTCTCACAACAGTTGCTTTCTATTCATATGTGCTTCATTCATTCACTGATGAGTTTCTTTTGCTAAAATTCAATAAAAGAGATATAAAACTTTATTTTGTTGGTTTCTTTTATCTCGTTTAATTTGGAAAATGTGTGGATTCTGAAAAACGAGGATTCGTATAAGATGAAGTGTGTTCTTTGTCTCCCACTCACCAAGGAAATATCTGCCTATCTTGACTCTTAACAATTTTGAAATCAGCTTCTGCTGAAGTTAAACCAGAGATTTTACAACCTTGAGTAGCATGTTGCATATTAGAATAGACATGTCTTGTAGTTTGATAAAACTGCAAGAGTTAAATACAATTAAATACAATCAGTTCTAAAGCATGTGTTGGGTCATTTGTGCTTCACGGTTTCAATTCTATAAAAATAAACGTCAGTCAATGACGCATGAACACACCTGCAGATAAACTGACACGAGACCAAACCGGCAGTAACCTCCTACATACAGTATGATAGTCTGTAATGAATGAAAATAATTTAAAAATAGAAATAAGAACAGATATACAGTGAAAGAGAACAAATCAAATGTATAGAATATGTTGTGAGTGTGTTGTGTGTTATTGTGTTGATTGTATTAGGGGAACATCAAACATCTGCTCTGTTGTGAGAGGAACAGAATCTCTCACCCTGATGATGCAAATCTGAGTTTCAGTTTCACTGTTTCTCACTTTATTCTCTCATCTGAGACGCTTCAGTTTGACTGATGGATGAGACGTGAGCTTTCTTCATATTCATCACTTCACAATCACTCTTATCTCAGCACTCAGATTCATTTATTGAATGTTTATGAAAGATCAAAATAAAAAAAGTTTTTTATTCTACTCTTATCGTATCAGCTAAAGCTTATTTAGTGTTGAGAAAGATGCCTAAAAATGCACATATTGACATTTAGTAACTGTTTTACATCCGACAAAAAACTCAGTGGATGTTCTTTAAAATCTTCTGAAGTCATGAGCAGCTGTGTGTGATTCTGTCTGTTTGTTTCTCAAACACATTTATCATCAAGTTTAGAATGAGTGAGGTAATGACAGAATTAATATTTTTAAGTGAATGAATGCTTTCAAATGAAAAGCAAGAAATCTCCAAAATTCTGTGTACTGCCCGACATTCATTGAAAAAAACAATCATTGAAAGCCTAAATAATCTAAATCTATTATAATATAATAATTTAAATTTGGACAAACACAATTTATTAATAAGATAAATCTTCCTCACTGATGTGTGTGTGTGTCAGTGTGTGTCTGACTGATGGAGGTTTTTGTACGACTCTTTATCACTGTGTGAACACATAGCTACCACTGATGCGGTGTCTACTCATACAGTAATAATGTCCTGCATCTTCAGTCTTGACTCCACTGATGCTCAGAGTGAAATCTGTACCACCATGTGCTCCATTTCCCCTGAATCGATCTGGAGTGTCACCATAACGACTATCTACTCCAGTAATGAGGAGTTTAGGAGCTTCTCCAGGTTTCTGCTGATACCAAGATAAACCCCAGCCATCTATTCCAGGATTAGTTGTACACTTTATATTTACATTTTGACCCTCAGAAACAGGTTCAGCTTTACTCTGAGTTACAGTAACTCCTCTGGATTCTGTTGAGAAGAAAACAGATTGACTTAAAAAATAACATTAAACGTTACGTCAAATAATTACTCAACAAATAAACATTAAAGATTAAATTCGGTTACCTTGAATAAAAACAGCAAGAATCCACATGAAGGTGATGATGAAGAGATTCATTTTGTGTGTTTGTTGTGTGTTTTGTGTTGTAAAGTGAGAAACTCAGAGACAGTTAAACACACTGAAGCGCTGAAGCATGAGCTGATCATGCAAAACACTCCACGTCATTTACAGAAAACTCCTACGCAACTTATCCAGACGGTGATGAGGAGACTTCACTCTTTAAAAAATATGGATCTTAATTTATTCTTTAAAATAGAAGCAAACTGCCAACTTTCATTTGTAAATAAAGAATCAGTCTTCATGAGTTTCTTCACCACACCTGCATTTGTATTAAACTCACTGAATCAATGATGATTCTGACATCTTCTGCCGTCTCACAGAGCTTTACTTTGACAGGTGGATTGTAAGGTGCTGTTGTCTGTGAACCAGAAAGCAAGAATAATGAAAATGATTCATTATTATCAAGAACTTCTCATCACATTTCTTTGTCACTCAATGAATGAAATGGGACATTAAAAAGCTGTTGTAAGTTGAATGAATGCAGTGTGTTTGCACTAGAGGTCAGTATACAGCAGATAAATTCATCACATCATGTTGGTAGATGGGCTGAAACACATTACACAGATATTACGATACATTACAGTTCAGAGAAACATCATTTGAGACGATATACAGGCTGTGAAAACAAACAAACAGATAGAGAATACTTCAAGGACTTGAATATGAATGTATTTAATAGAAAGCACAGCATCAGATACTATAAACCATCTCAGAGATTTTCTGGGAAACATTTCCTCACACGTGTTGTGTCATGTGCATTCGCATCAGTGAGAACAGATATGACACAGAGGAACACTGACAGCTGTTCCCAGAACAGCCCGGTATTGAGTCTCAGTTTACATCAAACAGAGTCACGGGGTCAGTTCTGACATCCATCATACAGCAGACGAAGAAAATATCAAATCTGATGCTGCTAGTGTACAGTACATACTACTGGACCGATAAATACGTCCATCACTCCAAAATATATACAAGAGTCCATGCGTCCACAATATACATATAATACAATAAATATCATGAAAAACATCCATAAAGCATTCACAATACAGCACTGATGGGCAACATCTGCAAACTAAACACGTGTTTGCTCTCTCATCGCTGGACTACAGGATTATATTTACTTATATCTATTGGGATAAAAACATACTGCATTCAAATTAAAGCATCATTTATTCACACAGAATTTACTAAAATAATTGAACTTACATTAGATATAGACAGGACTGTTGGGGGGGGGGAGATGTGTTGGTCATGAGGGGTTTTATTTTCTCGTCCGGCTACAACATACCAACAAAGTTACCATAGTTACACACCAGACAATACAAATAACTAAACTGGGACATTCTCTACAGGTGTTTAAACCTTCCTTACATCATTTATTCATTATGAGTTCATTGTGAAATTGAGATTTATAACCTGTATTTGTGTGCAGATGGTCACATACAGAACGACAGAGATCAGGAGTGGTCGGTGTTTAATGTTTAAGATGGGCGGGTTTGGCACTGTGGTTGCTAGGATACAGGCTGAGGTTCAAAAGCAGGTCCCCCTCTTGAAAAGCTGATGTGACAGGGTCTATTATTCAATAACAGGCATCTGTCTTCAAGTTGACAAGAAATGGTGATGGGAGTAAGATAAAAGGGTCACATTCACCCTAAAATAAAAAAGACAAACTATTTGTATTTTGAATGAAGTAACTGAACTTGTCTATTGCTTTAAGGCAATGATGTAAACTATCCACTATCAAAACAATGCATTTATAAATCAGCATAAAGTAAAAGCAGCAGAAGAAATACTGATGTTTCTGTACTTTATACATGTAAAAAAATACAAGTTATCAAAAAAATCATTCTTTACATGACATTAAGGACCACGAGATGATTTCTCTGTATAGTAGGCAAATAAGAAGTGCTGAAACATCGTCCAAAAAAATAATTTCATTATGCTAAAAATCTCTCAACAGCCCCAAAATGCTTTATTTTCTTTTTGCAAAGCATATATTTTTATTTCAATGATTTGAGGAGAAAATATGACCCAGACATTCGGTGAATTTCTGTGACTTAGTAAATAATTATGTTTAAAAGCATTTCTTAAGAGTTTTAATTGATTAAACTTTCATCAAAGTTTAAAGTGAAAGTTTACGTCTCAGCAAATCCGCAGCATCAAACATTCTATCAAGACATTTGTTTTTAATATCGTAATTCTTCTTACAAACATGTGTGTTTGCACACGCTGCCCAACAGCTCGCATACATGAACAAGAACAGTCATTTCCATTTATAACATATTTTCAAGTTTTATGTTTGATATTGAAATTAGTTTGTTCAGATACAGGCAAGTTAAACATCAGCAGTTGAGTTTGTCCATGTTAAATCAGTGACGACACGTCTCAAAATCCACCAAAGCTTCCTCTTCACATCTGGAAGTTTACAAAACATTACAAAGATCCCTAAACATCCTTCATTCAGTCAGTAACACCATAAAATCATCCCAAAATCTAAATACAGAAATTAAAAAATGAAATTTTAACAAAAGATTTGAAATATTTGATTTTGGGATGACACCCACAGGAGAGTCATTCACTCTGACAAATTAATTCACAGACTGCTTATGAGAGATATAAAAACAAAAAACCTGACGCAAGCTACCGGATGTCATTTCGGGGAATCATTGGAAATATCAGAATCTGCCACAATAAAATAAATATAATATGACACACTTCAAAATATTAACTCAATTATTCTAAAAATGTTTTACTCTCCTTGTACATGCATCTCAAACCTTTCTGAGGGAATCAGGACAGTTCTGCTGTTCTCTTTGTGACATCACTTCCTGAAGAAGCGTAACATTTAACAGCATCTATTTCCCGTTTCACAAAACAAACACTTCCTGATGCGATATGAAACATTCAAGAGAATAATAAATACATCCATACACTGCATACGGCATGTTTACAGTAATGTACAGCAGGTGTTTTTATAAGCAGCACAAAAAAATACTTGAACAAAATATACAGCCATGACAAAAAAATAATAAACATATCAAGTAATAATTCTCTAAAGTCTTTTGTCATAAAGCTGCTGAAGAGCCGTCATGACACAGTGAGCAGATCCACAGTGATTCTAAAGGCATGAACGACAGCAGATGTTACTAAACTGATTTCAGTCAACATTTGCAGCCGGATGGAGCTCAGAAAACATCTTGTTTAGGACATTTACAGAATATGACTTGCAGGTCAGTTATCGCCATTTTTATTAACATATTTGTCGATGCACAAATACCAAAATATTTCAGGACTGAATTTAAAATCCTGTTCTTCCATGTGTCATATTTTCAGAATGACACCACACATATTCACATGACAGTCCTTTAGCGTGTGAAATATATGTTTCACAATAAATCTGCATGAAATAGGGTTGTGGCTAGAAGGGATACAGCTACGGTCGGAAGTGATGCAAAATCTCGCCATAAATGTACAAAAAGTTACATTAGCTAACGCCTTCACCTACCCCAATCCTAAACCTAACCTTACAATAATAAACAAATAGTAATTAACTGTTGTCAGTGAGACAAAAATGATGCGGTATTGAAGTGCGCATGCCCAGTCAGGGCTCGACATTAACGCTTGTCCGGGACAAGTGAGAGAGAATTTTACTTGCCCGACCGGACAAGTAACTTGGAAAAGAAAAACAGTGCGACATATATATATATAGAATAATAAGAATGTGTGCATTAGACCGAGCTGCGTGATTGTGTGAAGTCCGTTTGTCGTGGTTGTGCTTGTTTGTGTGTGACAATAATCAATAGCGCACCTCAATGCGGAGCTGAATCCTGTTATTTAAATGTCATCTGGCTGTTCTGCGTGTCTGAGTGAATTACGTGCACAGTTTAACATTCAACACGAGTGATGGTCGAGGATTTATCTGCGTCTGCACTGTATGAGGATGTGAACACATGAACTTCATCTCCAGAGTTGCTCTGAGAGTTTATTTTACTATCGTTTTACTGTTTGAGTGAAGCTATCTGCAAACAAGCGTCTTCCCGAAGACCCGTCAAAATAAAAGTCCCCTTAAATTGAACACTCAAGACAAAAAAATACAGTAGTGTACTATAGTATTTGTTATTGAAAACTGAAGTGCCCTTGTAGTAAATTAATAAACACTGTATACTACAGTAAAGTTCAAAAACAATATAGTAAGAATTTTTACTGCAGTTTCCTATAGTAAATACTATAGTAGGCCTATACTACAGTAATTTATGTGGACAAATATACCACTATTGTATAGTAAAAAAGGAAAAGCACAGAATTTAGAAATATTAAAACAAATTTAGGTAATCTAAAAATGATATGGCCCTAATTTATCCATCTGTATGTAACATTAATGTCTTTTGTCAGTCATCTGCCTAATCATAATGAACTACACTTGGACATTTCTGCCTGTGCTACCAAACTTTAAACCTCTCTAGCACCAGTGCTATTGCAAAAAAAGATAACTTATAATAATTCCTGCTTGCCTTTGTTTTATAGCAGTCACGGAGAGTAGGCCTATAACCAAATTCAGGCAGCCAAAGCGGACACTAGTTAAAATGCTTAAAATCAAACTTGACCAATCTCAATCCGAAACAATTATATTGATTATATTATATTATAATTCAAATGAAATATCATTTTTTATCTTTGGACAAGTAATTTTTGTACTCGGACAAGTGAATGACAAATTTACTTGTCCGAAGGGCAACCACATGACAATGCTTAATGTCAAGCCCTGCCAGTGGATGTAGCTGTATCCCTTCCAGCCACAAGCATGAAATAGCCCTCGAGGAAGAACAACGTTCTGAAACAGTCGAAAACAGCAGTTCATATCTGCTGGACTGACAACCAAACCAAAGGGAAATCATTAAAACTGCAAAAAATAAATGGCTTTAAGCATGTCATGCATGAATATGATGGGATACACTTGCTGTCTCCAATGTCTTTTACTGAAAATGTTAAAAGCTGACTACATAAACAACATCAAATAAACACATCAGCATCAGAGTCAATCACGATCTTACCGTCTCTCTATCGCCATCTGTGCTTGAAAAATAAAACTGCAGACTACTTTATGTAGTTTTATATGTACTTGCTCAATATCTGATTTTTGTTTAATTTTATTCTCCCAAAATCTTACGGTTTGCATCTTTAATGTTTGATTCAAAGGGGATATTTGTTTGTCTTTGCACGATAATGCAAAACAATGTTGGTATTCTGTTCAGTTGAATGTAAAATCTGGGTCCTAAAACAAAACCATTTGAAAAGCAACCGGTCTAAGGTGGATTAGACAGAGCTCACGTGATACTGGTCTACATCATCCAATCTTTTTCCAATGACTATAAAACTACAGTACACTTACACCTGTAATAAACAAAATGACTTATTGCAGCACATACCGCAGCTATACAGTTTGAACGATACTGAAGCGATATTCTTGTGTTTCGTCTACCTCGTACTACACAAAACAGCAGTTTCTTAAGAGTGTCATTGCAGATTTCATGCATGTTATCGGTCGACTGCTGGAGTTCATGTGAATACATTAAACGCTCGACATGCTAACACAAGCGCACGAGAGCAGAGCTCAAGACGAACATTGTGTGGCATTAAACCGAACCCACACTGAACAGCACAACTTATTTAGCATGTTAGCATGCTGCTCTGTGAATAGAAATGTCACGGGAACGAAGACCTTGTGTTACGCCAAAGTTTGATGTTGTGTTGCTTTTCACAGGCAGATTATTGCATAAGCTAAGAGGCCTAGCAGCCACACAATGCACTTTTGTAACCAGACAAACACACGCTACAAAAACACTCAGATGAAGTCCACGCGACAAGAAAAGGCGCATGGCTTCACTGTCATCAGGTGTGTGGATGTTGGGTATCAGTCTTTCCAGCTTGTGTATCCAACAAAACTAACGTTTGCAGTTGTAATCCATTTGAGTGACTGACTTTCACCTCTTTATATGTACACAAAATGTGCAACTTTACTAGCGCTTTGCATTTCTCTAGATCCAGTGAGGTGCATTAGCAGTACAGCGACATCCTGCTGCGCCGCATGGCCTCGCTGATCAGGTAGGCGGGGCTCACCTCCGGTTCCTCCGTCATCACCACGATGTTCTGCCACTCCCCACACTGGTTGGACTTTTTAATAGTGTCCACCACACAAAGAGCGTACAGACAATCCTCAAAGGTGGCGGCCATCGTAAGTGGCCGACCGTCCCACGTGCGCCGGTCATCCTGATCCTGGAAGGCCTGCCGTATCGCCTGAACCATGCAGATGGTGCCGGTGAGGTACGGAGACGGGATGTCTTGGAACGCCTTGTCCGGTAAAGATGCGTTTCCCACGGGTGTGTCGTCCTTTAGCAAGAGCTCCTGCCCACTCTCACCGTCGTTCTTTTGACCGTACAAGTCTGTCCCGGACACCGTCAGCCTACCGGCTGTTCCCACGACCACCACCTCCTGTCTGAACTCACCCGGGACGTTAAAGTTGAGCGTGACGGTGCAGCAGGCGCCTCCGTCCAACACCATCTGAAAGGTGCAGAAGTCGTCACTGGTGATCTGCCGGATGCCTCGGATGTGGTCCGTCTGCTTGACGAAAGTCTTGAGGAAGCCGTGAACTTTGGCCGCTCGTCGGCCGGTCACAAACGTCAGCAGGTCGATGATGTAGCTGCCCACCGAGTGAAGGCCTCCTCCGCCCATCAGGTCGTCACAGCTCCAGTTGTATTTCTTGCCGAGAAGGCTGCCGGCGTGCACCTGCGCCTCGCACACCAACAGCTCCCCCGCGTAACCTTCTTCCAACAGCTCCTTCATGCGGACGAAGGCAGGAAGGAAGCGCAGCACGTTACCCATGATGCTGAGCAGTTTAGGGTAGTACTGCGCTGCTGACATCATGCGGAAGGCATCCAGTGGTGTGGCCGTCCGGTCACATATGACGTTTTTTCCAATACCTAGAAGGAAAATGAAAGAGTTAGATGTGGCGTTCATATATCAGCTTATTTTCCACCATGACAAAGACGAGATTACAGACATCTGTCAGCAGAGGAAAGACATGGTTCATTTTTTAACAGGTCACAGCAGGAGAAGAAGGGATGTTTTCTCTTTCATTGCACTTCTTCCACAGCCCTGCAGATGGCAAACTTTTACAGAATATGAATGACTAATTTCATAAGTGATGGTACACTGAAAAATAATAAAACAGAAATATTAAGAATGTGACAGATGAGCTCTCATGATAAATAAATATCTCTCATATTGTTGGTTATCATCAAACTGCATGAGATGCATATATTTATAATGGTGGAGAGTGGAGACACTGCCAGTTCGATGAAACTGGTTTAACTGGTTGATAAATGACCAGTAGTGGGTCTGGAATGTCTCTAATTCCACAAAGCCTGTTCCTGAAGGGCCTGATCGATGAAGGATCCAGAGATGACATCTCACACACACACTAAACTCTCAAAGACAGCACCAGAGTCTGAAAATAAATCTATCTGACCCATTTGGAGTAAATTATGTGTTGCAGTAGAGATAACATTTTCAGTGCAAGACAAACATCTTCAGTGTTTAACTAGTGTTCATAATGTCTAGAATGAAACACACTTATACAAATATACGATAACTACGGTTCTCAAACTGTGGTACACGTTCTACTAGTGGTACTTGAAGAGACCCTGGTGGTGCGTGACACGACAGAAAATGTAAAACTCTACAGACGTGCTCAAATGTGTTGGTACCCTTACAGTCAGTGGCGTAACTTTGTTTTGAAAAGTGGTGGGGACAAAGACGACACAAACATACTTTAATAAATTGTTTCTGTAAGAACTCGTTGGGAATATTCATGGACGTCACAAGCGCGAAACATGTAGGTGACTCCTCCAGAAAACAGTATAAAAACCGCGCCGCTTTATCGACGGCTTCAGTGGTGTAACGTTAGTGTGAAAGACACATGACAAATAATATTGACACTGCGATGAAGCAGGTTCGGATCCGCTGATCTCACTATTCTAAATTTGCACATATCAGATCTGCTTCCATTTGTTTTTAAACTATATCATGTTTTCATCAATATATAATTTAAAGCATGTTGTGCTTTATTATATGTAAGGATGGCTGTTGCCGTACGTAAATAAACGTATTAATTCGTGATAAAATAAAAACTACTGAAACGAATGTGTGTTTTCCCCATGTTAAAAATTTGGTGTTTGACACAGATGACCTGTCGGTGGGTCAAGGATTGAGAGTTTGACAACCCCCTGCTAATCAGGACAAACATTCAAGTATACAGGGGAAACAGATGGAAAATAATATCTTTAAAAAAATCTTATTTTCACTAATTACTAAGGGCATTGCCTGATAGGCTACAAATAAACAACAAACTTTCTAAATTTTGTTTTGAACTCATGAAACTACAAAGTTGTGACTTTTTCCATTTATTGGAGTTTTCTATCAAGTATCAAAATGTAATTAATCTTGCAATAGGCGATAGCAACCGCATGTCGAGAACAATAAGGACGAATATATAGCACCAAAGTGCAATTAAGCGCAAAATGTTTGGTACATGTATGACTTGAACAGCCATTTTCAAATATTTTCATCATTTTATTAAAAATAAATACCTTTACAATCTGATATGTGATAGGGAAAAGTTCAGCAAACTGCAGTCGCGAACCCACGACGACATGAAGGAGGTAACACTTGCTTTACGCTCTACGCCACCGGAGCAATTAAGCTTTGTGCGCCTTTATTACATTTTGTCTATTCCAATCTGAAACTGATGGGTGGAGTTAGTATAAATAGCCTCCGCTTACAAAGCGGGCTACTTGCACGGTAAATAGACGCTCCGTATTTTTTATTTCTTACAATAAGTGGTGGGGACAAAATTAACTTGACCCACCCATCCACCCGCAAATTACGCCTATGCTTACAGCTCATTGAAATAATGCTTCATTCCTCCTGAAGAGTGATGAAATTAAAAGCTATTGTATCATGTATACTTGCATGCCTTTGGTATGTCATAGAATAAAGCAATGAAGCTGTGGAAGAGATTAATTATTGCTTATTCTACAAAGATATTCTAAAATGGCCTGGACACATTTGTTGGTACCCCTTAGAAAAGATCAAACATAATTGAATTATAGTGATATTTCAAACTAATTGGTTTCTTTAATTAGTATCACACATGTATCCAATCTTGTAATCAGTCATTCAAGCTATTTAAACAGAGAAAAGTAGTCACTGTGAATGTTTGGTATCATTGTGTGCACCACACTAAACATGGACCAGAGAAAGCATAGGATAGAGTTGTCTGAGGAGCTCAGAAAGAAAATAATAGACAAGCATGGTAAAGGTAAAAGCTACAAGACCATCTCCAAGCAGCTCGATGTTCCTGTGACAACAGTTGAGAATATTATTAAGAAGTTTGAGGTCCGTGGAATTGTAGCCAACCTCCCTGGGTGCGGCCACAAGAGGAAAATCCACCCCAGATTGAACAGAAGGATAGTGAGAATGGTAGAAAAAGAACCAAGGAGAACTGCCAAAGAGATACAAGCTGAACTCCAAGGTGAAGGTACGTCCGTTTCTGATTGCACCAGCCGTCGCTTTTTGAGCATGGAAGAAGACCCAGGAGGACTCCACTTTTGAAAGAAAAACATAAAAAAGCCAGACTGGAATTTGCTAAAATTCTTATTGACAAGCCACAATCCTTCTGGGAGAATGTCCTTTGGACAGATGAGTCAAAACTGGAGCTTTTTGGCAAGTCACATCAGCTCTATGTTCACAGAGGACAAAATCAAGCTTTGAAAGAAGTGAACACCAGACCTACAGTGACACATGGAGGAGGCTCGGTTGTGTTTCGGAGTTGCTTTGCTGCATCTGGCACAGGGTGCCTTGAATCTGTGCAGGCCACAATGAAATCTCAAGACTATCAAGGCATTCTGGAGCGAAACGTACTGCCCAGTGTCTCAGTCGCAGGTCATGGGTCCTCAAACAGGACAATGACCCAAAACACACAGCTAAAATCACCCAAGAATGGATAGGAACAAAACACTGGACTGTTCTGAAGAGTCCTGATCTGAATCCTATGGAACATCTATGGAAAGAGCTGAAACTTGCAGTCTGGAGAAGACACCCATCAAACCTGAGACCGCTGGAGCAGTCTGCTCAGGAAGAGTGGGCCAAACTACCTTTTAACATGTGCAGAAGTCTCATTGAGAGCTACAGGAAACCTTTGCTTGCAGTGATTGCCTCTAAAGGTTGTGCAACAAAATATTAGGTTAGGGGTCCCATCATTTTTGTCCATGACATTTTCATTTGTTTTATTATTTGCAATATTATGTTGAATTAAAAAGTCTGATTTCTATTAAATATGGAATAAACTATGGTAAAAATTGGGCATTCTTCATTTTTTGTGGAGGGAGTAATTTACATTTTGTGTTTTAAATACAATTTCAAATGTTTAATACATGATTGATAAATACGGAATACATCTCAGCCTATGTGCAATTTTAATATAGTTGTGTATGAATGATTGTTTATTTATCATTGGTCGATGTAGCTCAGGCATGTGACGGGCAGCTCAAACACAGAGCGGGAGCAGACAGACGCTTGTGATCTCACTCTCTCTTCCGACGAGCTGCGTGTAAATTGCGTTTCTTATGTATTTATGCAATTGAACAACTGTTTAAATCTGTTGTTATTGCTGTAAAGCGCTAATTCAACACGCGTCTGCATCTACTCGAGGTTAAATCAATGAAGCGCGTGTTGCGATGTATTTTGACAAGAGCCACTGCAGTAAAGTGTGAGTCTCTGTTTGTTATATACAGCTGTTCTCTTGATGTTTACGTAAACGTATATTTTATTTATGTATCTTCTGTGTTAAATATTCTTTCCACATTGTTTATCTTTAATATAAGTTTGTAGTGTTTCTGCAAGTCCCCACAAAGTTAGTAAATACCCCATAAGAAAACTGTTACTGAACACTACAGAAAAATGTTTTGTGTTCACTATTACTGCTGACTAACTAGAAAAACATGGAAAAAACATGTTCTTTAGTTTAAAAACAGCTGGTAAATAAAAAAATGTTTGTATTAGATTAGAATTTGAGGACGGGGTGTAAAGATAAAGATTCACAGCTCTACTAGTCTATTAATTTGAGTCTTTATTCGTATGATTGTCTGTGGTGGTCATTAGGTGGAACTTGATCTGAAAAGTTTGAGCATAACTCAAACATATTACTATAACAAATATGCACAAATTCCTCCTCCAGAATGTTCATTTGATAAGCCATTGTCACAGAATCAAGGAAGAGTAACGCCCAACTAACAACACAATCATTTAGAGACCTCCAACCATAACAATACATAGAGAGAGAGAGAGAGCGAGCGAGAGAGCGAGAGAGAGAGAGCGAGAGAGAGAGCGAGAGAGAGAGAGAGCGAGAGAGCTCATTAGTGTGTGAGGATAGCAAGGCTTTGCATTTTCTCTCTCTCTGGGGATTTGAACGGTACTACTAATGCACATTATACTCGCACAGACACACAACACATCCTTTACAATGTTAAATTTACAGGTTTTTGTACAGAGATTTGTACAATTTCTTTAAATAGTGAACTAAACAAGACTGCATGAGCTGGGTTTCTGCATCTTCATATATAATGATCTCTCTCTCAATAATTGATGTTTGAGCAAAGTCAATACTGCACATCATACTGTGTATTTTTAATGGTGTTTGCATGCAATCATTTCTAAAAAAAAATCCTGCACTCTTATACTTCAGATGTGAAAGAGATGCGATGAGAGAACAGAGTCAAATCTGAACATCAGAAATTCAGAATATCACAAAGATTTGGGTCAGGACTCTTGATTCACGCTCAGACCAGTAAACAACACCCTAGCATCCACCAGCAACCAGTGCAACCCGTAGCAACCATTGCTGTAAAAACACAACACCTTAGAGCAACCATAGAGCAACATACTGCCAACAACTAAAAACAAACATATTTATTCAACCCAAAAAGGAATTATTTATATTAACAAAGATTACATCATTAAACAGTAGCTATCGTTTACTTTAACCTTTGAAATTAAATGGAAATGAATTTGAAGACAATTGCGTGGTTATTTTTAAAGTGACAACGAGCAACTTTTTGACCTTAAAATAATTTCTCTAAAATTATTTTAGTGGTAGGGCAACTTTTAACTTGACGAATTTTACTGCCGTTGCTACCTGAGCAGCCTCCTATCGGCTGAAATTGCACTTGTAACTTTGGTGTTCGGGTCGGTACAAGCCCCGCCTATCCCCTGCTTTACGGCATACGTCACGTTTTACTCGTAGCCTGGGAGAAGTTAGCCAACAGCAGAGCTAACAGTAAGACGAAACTATCCAAAACATCACCATGGCAGAGCCAGCAAAAAACCAATGAGCGTTTTGTCGGAGGAAGCAAAGAAAAGAAAGTGAGAGAGTGATCGGACACGAGGCCGGTCACGAAGCAATATCGGACGGGCTTACACTCGGTGGCGCGAGCAGCAAGAGGCAACGGGTTGCAAAAGGGATGCAGACCTAGCGGTCCTGCTCCTGGATTTGTAAGTGTTATTTGTACATTTTTTGTTACGGTCCTGTACCTTTGAACGTATTTGTTATTAGTCTGTGTCATTGGCGCAACACCGGTTCACACTTTATAAGCGTAAGGTAGCTGAGAGATAATATATGGTTGCCGGTGTCGATAGCTAGCATGTTGTTGTGTCTCGTCATGAATGTGTGTAGTGCTTGTAAATAAAGACTAAACAACCACACTAAACGTGTTGTGGTAAAAAGTAGCAGATTATTTTGTTCAGACCAGTAAACCACGTGAATGTTGAACAGTTCAATCGTTGATTAGGCTAATGTTGTCGTTATATATATGTACATGCTATGCGCTGTTTTCATACCGAGTTGACTGTAGTTATTACATATATTACACAAAACACAACGTCTGGTCGCGATTGTGTTTAGTGACTTCCGATATAATAACAAAAGAAAAGTACTATAGGTTACAAAACACATTCAAGTCCATGCGTTGTGTTTCGGGTAAATACAAATGTTCCATGTAGCTAGCACGCTCTGTGCTAACTTCTAACAATCAGCTGCTACCCCCAAGTCTACTTTGAGGTTGTAGTATAGCCCTGTAGTACAGCCCATAGTGTTGGCACCCGTGTGGTATGCAATGAAGATGAAACGCTGATTTCAAAAACAGTACAGTTACATATACAGTTTATGAATAACATAATAAAACATATTTTTTGGCCAAAGTTACCAGAATAAGTTGGTAACCTTGCTTCGAACACGTAGAGTTGACTACTTACGATACATAAATCTTTGTGCTGATATACGAAGAACATATGGTAACACAGACTACTTTACCTGATCGGTGGACATAGTTTGAACGACGTATCTGGGTCCGTCGGCTTAGTAAACAAACTCACGTGTATTGAGCTGCCAGCGGGAAATCTTTGCAACAGTTTTTACGACACTGCATACAGACAATTCCGCTTATCAACCACGTGGGGCAACAGTGAGCAAAGGTTGCCCGTTGCCGCTTTAAGGAGGTAAGACCTAAATCATTGTTTGAAATGAACATTTAAGGAAATCAATTAAACTGATAAATAAACAGATTAAATGTGATTAGAAAAACAGGCTGTCATAAAGGTAAAATATTGTCCCTAAAAATAAATTTCAGCAGGTCAATACTGGCTCTTAATAAAATAAGCTGCTTATCAAGTTAACAAATGTAAATATTGCTTGCTGCAGAGATGTGAACGAGTCAGGTATGACTGAGAATTCTGTGTATCACTGAATAATAAACCTTTGACATTCATTCATTCATTCACATCAGACACAATGTAAGAGCATCACATCAAGACGTCTGTTCTGACAGCCAGTGAAAAGCCATTACTGAGATTGAATTATAAATCACTGGAGAGACTGTACACCAACGCACACACACGCGCACACACACACACGTTCACACGGTTCAGCTTGTATTCCATTCTATGTGGTTAGTGAGACACAGTCTGGTTTGTTTTCCTCGTGACACACAACACAATGAACTGAATCTATCTTCATATACCAGAAATAAACAAAGGCGGGAAGTCACACCACAAAAAAATCATGATATCCATCTGTCATGTTATCAAGCACAATACTCCACACACAGGCCAGAACAAACATCAGCTGAACTAAAACCTCACAACAACAACAACAATACCACAATAAATACACGGTTTACCTGCTCATTCCTTTATATGAGTTTATAGACACAAACAACACACAGAGGTTTGTAAATCTGTATGAGAGTCTTTCGTCAGTGGAACACAAGAGAAGATATTTTGAGAAATGTCTCAGTGGTTTTGTGATCATACAATGAAAGTCAACGGGGTTCAGTGTTGTTTGATTATCAACATTCTTCAAAATATCTTCTTTTGTGTTCTGAAAAGAAAGAAACTCATACAGAGTTGAAATGACATGAGAATGAAGAAATGATGATAGAATTCTCATTTTCAGTTAAACTACCCCTTTAAATCTTTGGAACTATTTGCTATTGAGAATCAATGCTGAGCAGAGAACACAACAGAGCAGAGAGATGTGGACGTTTCTGCTGACTGAAGCTCCGAGTCGCTCAACATCCGAGAGTCTGTTTCCATCACTACACAACACAGAAACCACACACATTTACACACATCACAACTATGTCATTTAATATTCATCTTAGTAAAACAACACGCTTATTATATACTGCAATAAAACACACGCCAGACGTACAGAGAGACTGCGCAGATATATTCATAAATCACACAAATTCAGCGTTCCTTTGTTATCCTCTATCATGAAAATGCACAGATGGTGGGCGGACACGATTAACTGCGTGTGCATTCACTCTGAACCGTCCCGTTCCAATTCATCCACCATTATACGTGTCAAAACAATCAATTATGTCAAAGACGTTTTAGGGGAATTTGATGAATGTGACTCCATCATTCTGACACCTAAATGTGATGTTTTGTTATTGATAGGAACCATGTCTTATAATAACCAAGCAATAGTTGAGACACATAGATCTAATATTCATCTCATCTTCAATCAAGTAGATGATGAAGTTTACATATACTGTAGATTCAATAGATGAATTTTCTCTTGGTGCAGCTCTGGTACAGATAATTATTCATTAATCATACATCATGTGTGTTTTCATGCAAACCTTCATCTTATCTCTGGTCAAAGGTCACTGTGAGCCTGAATGCTGTCTTTAGATTGGCAGGTCCAAACTTTATTGCAAAGTGCCTAAACATTCAAAACTCTGGGGTGAGGGAGTGTGTTTTAGGTCTGGACTAAATAAGTCATACACCTTTTGTCATCATTTTCAAGTTTTTTATCTAGTTTGGAATATTCTTTGTTGGGTACAACAGCACACGGTAGATTTTAGACATGTCTGGAAAGTTTGTACAAGACTTCTTTTCAGGGAACTAAACTCCCGGTCCCAGTCTGCTGACAATGGTGAAATAACATATAACCTGTTTACAAGAAAGACCTGGAAGAGCACATATCCCACAATGCAAACTGCTTCATATTTATTAACTGGAATAGTTGTATAGAGTCGAAAAAAGCTAAATCAAAACATTTACTCCCAAGAAATCAAATAAACACGTGAATTGATTTGAATTTCTACACTATAAAGAGGTGTTGTCATTTTTATGTATTAATTCTTCTACTCTGAAGGGGTTGCACGAACGCAGACCTTTTAATATTATAGGCTATTTTTGTACTTGTTCCCCATTTAATAAAACATGAAAGAAACGGAATAAATAAAAATGTTTCTCATATTGGCTGCTGTGTCACTGAGGTGCTGCGTTTGTAAGTCCGCTATGATAAAGCGTCTGCTGCACGAAGGCCTGTCCACACCCGGACCGATAATCGTTTAACGCCTCGTAACTAAACGAAGGGTGCCAATGTGAGTGTGACGCCGGCGTGCAAAACAGCAGGCGTAAAAGCGTCGTTTTTTTTAAACGCCTCGGGATCTTTTTTGTTTGTTTGACGCGCCACGTTAAAAACTGGCTGACCAATGAGATTGGCCCTTTTGTTCACGTGCCTGGAGCTGCTGAAGTTACAGTAAAACACGACTTGGTGGCACTCAAGCACAAAACGGTCTTGCCGAGCACACATTGACGAAGAGGAAGCAAGATGAATTCTTCTTCTGTGTGACAAGCGAGTGTCAGAAGCATAAAGTTACGCAGCGCCACCTTGTGTTCCCGGGGCATTTATGTTTTTCATTAAGCGTCATCTATGTCAGGGAGTGAATTTGTATGTCACTCGGCTCATCGCTAGTGAAAATTGTTTGGGTATGAATGCCGAAAAACGTCAGGAAAAATGCTGGCGATAAGCGAGTGAGATTAGCGTCCCGGTGTGTACGACCTTTTAGGCTAATAAATATATTGACGTTGTTCTAAAGTCATAGGCCGTCACAAACAAACTCAACACATTTTTCTGTTGTTTCATCTATTAGTGCACATGACCCTTTCAGTTGACTTGTTGTAAATGTCAGGGAAGTTTGGTCTGTACACACGTTTTATCACATAATAGTCGACCTCAAAAAATCTAAGGTCGTTCAACCCCTACTCTGAACCCACAAATATTTGGTACACATTTAAAGAGTACATATTACGATCATGTAAATTACATGTCATGCAGTGTGTAATGTTGCTGTGTGTGAATGTAAGCAGTCTGCCAAGTTGTAAAGCCGAAGGTGAATGAATAAAGTTATTAGCTTGGAAAAAAGGGAGTCGACTCTGAATCACGCAAACGATTCGTGGCCTAATCCGATTTGCGAACCGCCGCGGATTTACGTCACTACATATAGTCCCCGCCTACGATTGCTAGAACTGCCTGCGAAAACTTCACTCTTCTCCCCCAAACACTGTAGCTCGTGAGCCTTGTTCGCGGTAGACCAATCACAGCAGACTAGACCATCTGACCAGTCAGATCAGAGTAGGCTGACAGAAAGGAGGGGATTAGACGGATGATTCGCAGAACCAATCATTTGAGAGTCAGTCAAGAAGTAAGGTAAGAATAACTGCCTATTATAACAAAATAATAGTGTTTTTACACATTGTATGTATGTAAACTTGTTGTTGGACACTCCATAAACCAAAATAGGACTTCAAGGAATATTTACTCTTTAAAACAAATTGTTTAAAATACAGGTTACACATACAAGCAAAAGAAACTAAACCCTAACAAACTCAAGGCAGTGCAATAATGATTTTTCGAATGAATGAAACTTATTGAAACGTATTATTATTTTACATAAAACAAACTAAAAAGTGCAACGCCCATATACGGTCAGTGTGAGAACAGGAAGGATGTTATCAGACGTTGTGGGGTGAATGAGGTTTGACCGTCTTGCCATATTAAGACAATGAAAGCAAAACAAGACTTGACTCACTGCCTGCAGATTGCATTAGCATCACCGAACACTTCCTGTCTCCCATTTCCTGTGACATCATCACGCACTCATACCATGCACCACTCCTCAAACGCTACTCTCAGAGAACAGGATGTAGTAGTCACAGACCACAGGAAGTGAGAATGCACTTGGCTTTTCTAACGAAGTAAGAATAAGAATAAAAATACTCAACTCTTTCAGCACCTATGCTGTATGACACTCATGTTATTAGCATGATTAAACAGTCCTATCAACTATTACATTATCATCTCATAAAGCCGCCTAAAACAGATGAGAATCACATGAAGATGAAAGCAGAAGCATCCACAGATGCGGTGTAACTCAGGAATGCTCACTTGTCAATGTTTGGAGACATCAGACTGAAAGAGCTCCGCCAAGCGATTCATTTGAGCCAACAAAGAGAATTTCACAGAACCTCTGAGACTCTCTCTCTCTCTCTCTCTCTCAGAAGCCATTAGCATGTAAATAGTGATTTGGAAGGTTTAGCGTGGTGTCCGAGGGACTCCCTGAACAAGTGCTGGCATTCAGGGGCCGTATAGAAACAGAAGCATCACTCAGTCTCCGGGGTCCCTCAGAAGGGGTGTAAGCTCTGGTTTTCAAACATTCAACCGCAGCGTGAAGGTCTCTGCCCTTTTAAAGCCAACGACATTGACATTGACTGATTTACATTACGGTGTGTTTAGTTCGAAACACAACTCTCTTTGTGTTACGTATGTTTATGCATTTTACTGTTGATTCTACTGTCAGTACTGTCTGTGTGTTTATGTATAGATCTATCGCTTATGTATATTGCACGCTGTATTATTTATATATAATGTATACCGTTGTAAAGTGTATTGTGTATTATATTTGTACAAATTGGAAAAAATGTGTTGTTCTTAAATGTGCAATGTCCAGAACAATCACCTAAGCTTTATAAACATCATTTACCTGCAGTGACAATAAAAGTTGAGTTCTAAAACCTAAGCAAATGCATTTCATGTACATTAATTTCCTGTCCTCTAAAATAACAGAAAAGCATAACAAAACAAATATTTAGACTCTTCTCTTTTATTTAACAGTCACTGTATGGTGCACATCTATATTACAGCATGTCTAAGTTTGGATAGAACAACAACAAAAATATCTAAACTTAGTCATGTGCCCACAGTGGTTCACTAATAAACTGCTCTATTCTTGGCTGCCCCCTTCATTAGTTTGCGCAGATGAGATGAGCGAGAGTGTGTGTGTGTGTCGGTGGACTGAGGCCTGTTTTCCACCTGAAACCTCGCTGTACCGCTGACTCACAACTGCAAGAATCAACCGCATGAGAGGTGTGAATCGTGAATCACAACTGAAGCACACAATGAAGCTCTATTATCAGTTTCCACAGCATCCCAGACATTCACCACTGTTGGTGGTTGCCGGGGTATTGATAGATGGTTGCTGAGGGGTTCTGAGTGCGTACATACCACAGGTCAAAAGTCACCAAGACTAAGGCTTAGTCCACACGTACACGGTATTTTTGTAAACGCAGTTTTTCCTTCTTCGTTTAAAAAAAACGCGTCCACACGAAAACGCCTCCACGCGCTATAAAGCACTGTCAAAAGCATGCCAAACCAACAGGTGGCGATATAACCCTAACCATGAAGCAGTGTTGGCCAATCAGAAGCCTTGAATCTGTCGTCAAACAAAGGAGATAGCGCCACGCATTCCAACATCATACGCCATATCTCCGGTATCTAAAAAGTTTCTCCAGTTTATAAAAATCTTCACCTTGGCAGGAGTTTTCAAAAAAGTTTGGTTTCAGTGACCGAGTACTGCGTTTGCGTTTGGACGAACGGCCAAATCAGGTTTTGAAAATACCTGTGTTCGTGTGGATATTTTGCTGCCTATACAGGTGCTGGTCATATAATTAGAATATCATCAAAAAGTTGATTTATTTCACTAATTCCATTCAAAAAGTGAAACTTGTATATTATATTCATTCATTACACACAGACTGATATATTTCAAATGTTTATTTCTTTTAATTTGATGATTATAACTGACAACTAATGAAAATCCCAAATTCAGTATCTCAGAAAATTAGAATATTACTTAAGACCAATACAAAGAAAGGATTTTTAGAAATCTTGGCCAACTGAAAAGTATGAACATGAAAAGTATGAGCATGTACAGCACTCAATACTTAGTTGGGGCTCCTTTTGCCTGAATTACTGCAGCAATGCGGCGTGGCATGGAGTCGATCAGTCTGTGGCACTGCTCAGGTGTTATGAGAGCCCAGGTTGCTCTGATAGTGGCCTTCAGCTCTTCTGCATTGTTGGGTCTGGCATATCGCATCTTCCTCTTCACAATACCCCATAGATTTTCTATGGGGTTAAGGTCAGGCGAGTTTGCTGGCCAATTAAGAACAGGGATACCATGGTCCTTAAACCAGGTACTGGTAGCTTTGGCACTGTGTGCAGGTGCCAAGTCCTGTTGGAAAATGAAATCTGCATCTCCATAAAGTTGGTCAGCAGCAGGAAGCATCAGAAGCGTCTCGCCTGGGCTAAAGACAAAAAGGACTGGACTGCTGCTGAGTGGTCCAAAGTTATGTTCTCTGATGAAAGTAAATTTTGCATTTCCTTTGGAAATCAGGGTCCCAGAGTCTGGAGGAAGAGAGGAGAGGCACAGAATCCACGTTGCTTGAGGTCCAGTGTAAAGTTTCCACAGTCAGTGATGGTTTGGGGTGCCATGTCATCTGCTGGTGTTGGTCCACTGTGTTTTCTGAGGTCCAAGGTCAACGCAGCCGTATACCAGGAAGTTTTAGAGCACTTCATGCTTCCTGCTGCTGACCAACTTTATGGAGATGCAGATTTCATTTTCCAACAGGACTTGGCACCTGCACACAGTGCCAAAGCTACCAGTACCTGGTTTAAGGACCATGGTATCCCTGTTCTTAATTGGCCAGCAAACTCGCCTGACCTTAACCCCATAGAAAATCTATGGGGTATTGTGAAGAGGAAGATGCGATATGCCAGACCCAACAATGCAGAAGAGCTGAAGGCCACTATCAGAGCAACCTGGGCTCTCATAACACCTGAGCAGTGCCACAGACTGATCCACTCCATGCCACGCCGCATTGCTGCAGTAATTCAGGCAAAAGGAGCCCCAACTAAGTATTGAGTGCTGTACATGCTCATACTTTTCATGTTCATACTTTTCAGTTGGCCAAGATTTCTAAAAATCCTTTCTTTGTATTGGTCTTAAGTAATATTCTAATTTTCTGAGATACTGAATTTGGGATTTTCATTAGTTGTCAGTTATAATCATCAAATTAAAAGAAATAAACATTTGAAATATATCAGTCTGTGTGTAATGAATGAATATAATATACAAGTTTCACTTTTTGAATGGAATTAGTGAAATAAATCAACTTTTTGATGATATTCTAATTATATGACCAGCACCTGTATATATCAAGAAAATTGTCTATGAAATTAGATGCAGAAGTCAGCGTCAAAAAAAACAAAAGCCTTTACACTTAACATCGGTCTGAGACTGAGAAACAAAAAAAAAAAAAACTCATTTAATGGATTCAAAATTGTGATCCCTAAAGTTTGCATCTCTATCGCCATCTCTGTTCAAAATGCAATCTTGCAGATTATTTTACGCATTTGTGGGTTAAAGTAAAATCTAAAATTTTCTGTGAAATCGACAGCTCACATTATAAATGTGCTAGTAACTTGGTATTAGCACCTATTGTATTATTGCTTCTGTATGACATATCGCTTTATTGCTCCCTGAACTCTCTGTAAGTCGCTTTGGATAAAAGCGTCTGCTAAATGACTAAATGTAAATTTCATAAATTCACCACTGTGAATCGGTTTTTGATGTATTTCATTACAACAATCCACTAGCTGTACATAAAAGAAACTGCTTAAGGTTTGAATAAGACAAACTCCTTAAGAACAATTCCAAGAATGACAACAGAGATCCAGTCGCTCAAATGCAGTCCAGCAGGACAAACAGGAACATCATACTGTGACCGCACGTGTCACATGGATCTGCAATCATGACTTTAAACACACTTCTGTCACTACGGCCAGTCTCATTAGATCTGATCAGAGATCACCACAAACTCACATTCCAGCTCCGGGCAGCTCATTATCTCTACCAACACGCCATACTAAGTACACAGACAAACTGTGATGTGATAACAGCCGCCCGGCACCTTCAGATGAGGAAGAGAAATGACACTTTCATTTCTACAAGTGCCTCATGATTTCCACTGAGAAAGAGAAATCGCAGATCTCTTCACCCAAAAATTTAAATTCTGCCATGAATGACTCACTCTCTAGTTGTTCCAAACACGTATACATTTCTTTGTTTGATTGTACACAGAGAAAGTTATTTGGGCGGATGCTTGTAACCAAACAGTTCTTGGACCCCATTGACTACCATAGTAGAAAAAACGACATTGGTAGTCAAAAGTGCCCCAGAACTGTTTGCTGTCCTACATTCTTCGAAATATCTTCTTTTGTGTTCAACAGAACAAAATAAAGTCATTTTTCCTACAATGGTAGTCAATGGGGTCCAAGAACTGTTTGGTTATAAGCATATTCGCAATTTCTTTAGTCTCATATATTTCTCCCGAGAAAGCAAGGCAAAAACCTCACAAAAGTCTTCATCAGTTGCAGAAGATATCTAATCAAGGTCTCAAAAATAATTTGCATCTTAAATGTACATGTGTACTTAAAGCCAAAGACTAACAACAGTCTTTTACCACGTTTATTGACATTTTACAACTCGAGCAATGTAAACTTTGGTCTGTTTAACATATTCAGTTACAGATTCAATAACATTCCCCAAGAACAATCTCGTTTAGTCTCGTTTTACAAGAAGGTGTTAAAAATACAAGGCAAACATGTTGTGATATCATCAGAGGCGTGTGGAAACTCGTGTGACGTGTGTGTTTCGACGCCCCACACACAAACGAGAACATTTACATTTATGGATTCGGCAAACACTTTTGACTCGTAGTGTATTCAAGCTATTTTTCTTTAAACATCACAAAGTGGATGATGCCATTGTCCAAGTAAACTTAACAGTTTAGGAAAATTAAGCTTAATAAAATCGTCCGGCCTCATATGGTTCATGACTTTTTCTTCAATGGAACACAAAAGAAGATATTTTGAGAAATGTCTCAGTGGGTCAATGGGGTTCAGTGTGATCAACGTTCTTCAAAATATCTTCTTTTGTGTTCCACTGAAGAAACTCATACAGGTTTGAAATGACATTAGGCTGATTAAATAATGAATCCATCTTCATTTTCGGGTGGATTGCTACTTTAAAAATATCTGTACTCATAAAGAAAAGCAACATAAGATTGTGATAAATACACTGATGTTATGATTTGGGTCAATAAGTAGTCACCTAGCAACACCCTAGCAACCACCCAGAACTGCTATCAACTGCTTAGCAACACGCTTAAAGGGATACTTCCCCCAAAATGAAAATTCTGTTATCACTTACTCACCCTTAAATTGTTCCAAACCTCCAAACACACAGGAAGAAATTTGGAAGAATGTCAGATCTCACCCACACTTTACTGCCATAGCAGGGAAAATAAATACTATGGGAGTCAATGAGGGGTGAGATTTGACAATCTTCCAGACATCTTCCTGTGTGTTCAACAGAACAAAGACATTTATACAGGTTTGGAACAATCTGAGGGTGAGTAAACGATGACAGAATTTTTTATTCTTGGATGAAGTATCCCTTTGGGGCCACCATTACACGTAACATCATAGAAACACATGGCAAGTAGTCACTTCAGGAAGCTGACAGTAACGTCCTGACAGAGAGGATAATGATCCAGTCACATGATGAGCTTTTTTTAGGATCATGTTCTTGAACCTCTATGGTGAATAATTCTCATACTCACAGGTTATTTCTGACTGTTATTAGACACCTGCATGTGTCAGACTGTGTGTGCGGCTCTACTGACACGACAACAGACCCAGAGACACAAACGAGACAAACCTGAGATGTTTACATTCAGCCTAAAGATTAACCAGATTAGATGAAGGGTGTAGACATGAATCACTGCTTTACTTCGCAGATGTTTCTCCTCAAATTCCATGAAAATGAGTCTGTGAGAGTTTAGGAGTATACAATGTCGACCAAACTTGAGCACAGTTTGAATCTTTTCTCTGGAGAAACGTCTGAGACTCCAGCCAAATCTCGATTTAATCTCTAAAATGTCATTCGCTTCATGTCTCAGCAGGATTGTGTATGATGATGAGGTTGTTTCACCGTGCTGGGCCTCAACCAGCCGCATGTTTTTGGGTTAGTGAATCACGAGAAGATAATGACGCTGCAATAGTGTGCACGCTGATGCACGTCAGTCTGTGTTCTGATGCTGCGCTCGGATCTGAAGCCGCACCTAAAACCTGCAGCTGACAGCAACAAGCCAACACAAGACATGGTGTGTGTGTGTGTGTGTGCGTGTGCGCGTGCGCGTGCGCGTGTGTACGCACAGCTCACCCAATGTCTTGACGGCGATCTGTTTCGTGAGCGGCGGTGGCAGGTTGATACACACCAGGTCCACGTCCTGATGCAGCAGCACGTCATCGATCCGGTTAGTGTAGAAGGGCACGTTCATCTCGCGCGCGAGCTCCTCCGCCTCTTCCTGCGTGCGACCCCACAGCGCTTTCACCGCGAAGCCCTCACTTTTCAGCAGGGGAATGATGACCCGAGCTGTCAGACTGGTACCGAACACACCCACCCCGGGTAACATGTCTGCCACGGCCTAACGGTTACACACCTGACGTCACGCGGGTCACCCTACGGCTACGGGTTCGAACCTCTCGAGGGCGGATCCATCGCATCCCTGATCGAAACACCTCAAGTTGACCCAGAACCCGTCATGCATGCACTGTACGTCTGACCAACGACAGATGAAAATGACTGATTTTATAAATATATTAAAATACGAGCGCATTCACGTCATTATCATCCACCTGCAATGACGCGCGTCTCTAAACGACCCCGGTCTGTAAACACGCGACAATATAAAATCACGCTCACAATATCATTCGTGTCCGCATCACAATCTGTGCGACGCGCGACCTCCGCGTCGCGTCGCCTCAGTTTCATCCAGATGGACGCGAGCGCATTTCTCCTGAGGTAAACCGATGATGTGACGTGTCCGCAGAAGCGCGTTATATATCCTAATGATATTTTCAAAAGGGTCGCTTTGGTGTCTCCGACGAGCGTCGTAGCATCGCGGCACCGCTCGATATCAATATATCGCAATCATCTACTGCGGCCGGTGCAGGAGTTCCGCCCTCCCCGTTAACGCTTTCACGACCGTAGAGCGAAGCGACCAATCGTACTATGGCAACGGCCTGGAACGTGAATTGTAATTACGTATCGTGACGTAGGGTCGATAGCTCTATCTGATTTGCGATGGTAAGTGGGCGCTGGGTCAGCCAGCAAATCATACGTTGGTGAAGGCGTGGCTTTTGAATATTAATTAGAGGACCTCCAATAGGGTTACTTAGCGATGACAGAATGAGGAAATGAATATTTTTGAGGCGAGCCTGTGCTGTAGTAGGATTCGATAGAGCAGCTCGTTTGATCGCAGCAGGTGACTGCAGTGAAAAGACTCTTTATGATAAATAATTCATTATTGGTTTAAAACGTTTTAAATGGAGTGGGTGATAAGTAGAGACACACAAGAGTGAAAAATTAAAGGGAATTATTTTTGTAAAACAAGCTTATATAGAATATTTGAGTGATCTGTTTTTCCTAAGAATAGTTGAACTAACATAAACCCCCTGATGAAAAAATTGATTGTCCTGTGATTTTCATTACAAATATCATTATGATGATCCACCAGCTGTTTACCATTAAACCTGTTAAATCCATTTCAAAGATAACATCCCACATAGAGAACCCATGTTGTGGATCATGTGTTGTGCGTGTGGAGCAGACTGTAAACACACAGGGAAAAGAATCAGATGCTATAACAAATTTGTTCTCTGGGCTAAATGAATCTTTTCCCACAGCGTTCACAAACGATTTTAACACACTTCAGTGTGAATTTTAGTTATGAATGAAACGGGAGGGGGTCTCTCACACATTAAAAATACATCAAACAATGTGAGCCAGTAAAGAAAAGAAGGTTGTGTGTAAATGCCGGGCCGGGTTCACATGATTTGTTCGTGTGTGCTGAAAGCAAATGAACTAAAGAACAAATATTGACTTGATTTATGGTCCTTGACTTCATGCTATCAACAGTCAACACATGGATTTGAATAGAAAATCTTTACATTGGAGACAGTGACATCTGCTGTATAAACTGTGGGAAATGATCAGATTTAGCGCCACCTGCTGTTAGAAAGCTCAAATAAAAGTGTTGTTCATTTAAAATAAAACGATGACTCAAAGGCTCAGATATAATGCAGCACTTTTATTTAAATGACTCAGAGGCGCAATTTTATTTTTGTTTATAACTGTAAAGTGTCATATACTGTGACCACAGGTAAAGTGCTTTTCATACAGGGCAGATCCCAGATCAGTTTTCCCTTTAACAAAACCTGACCTGACACCAGACTCACAGCACTCAACTATCAGACATTTCCCACACACACGGGACACAAGACGTGTATTCCCACCCAATACAAGGTGAGGTTTTTACACAATGTGGGGACTTTCCATACACATGACTGAACTATGACTTTAATACTTTTAAATGGTGTTTTCTATTTCTTAACCCTCACACAAACATTTCTGCATTCTTACATTTTCAAATAAGGATCATTAGCAGTCCCCACAATGTATAATAACGTCTATACACGCACGCACACACACGTGGTCTTTCTCCAAACACGTGGCATTGTGAAATAGTTTTAACTACTCTCATTTCACAACACTAGACGTGGGCCTGTCACACAAATCATCGCGAGGTAGAAGACGTGTGTGATCTGTATGTTTTTCACAACAAACTTGTCTTGGTTTAAATGACTGATGACATCACCATCGTCCTATCTGCACAACTACAGGCAAATGTAGGTCATCTATCACCGATCAAACAAAACCCTTGCTGGACACTATACGGTCAAAAGCATGTGGACATCCAACCACTAGATTTCTAAGGTGATTCCTTTGATTAATCTTGTGTTGTGTATGAGGCATCATCATACTGAACAGAGTTCATAAACTTACAGCAACTGACATGCACAGAACTCTCTAGACATTCACTGTCTGACACAGAAGATTTGTTTTCTCTGACATTAGACCCGATCAAACGTATAAGAAGAGGACGTCCATACGCTTGAGACCATAGAGTGCATATTTACAAGAGAAATAAACAAGTGAGTCAGACAGCTCCTATTACAACTTGAACGATGTAGATAAAGAAGAAATTAACATGTTCAATTTACAGAATAAAAAACAAACGTGTCATAAATTTCACAATATCTCTTAAAGGGCAACACTTACATTCAATAATAGCAGGACAGCATAGAAACTACACCCATAAACAACATCACGTCCTGTAATCTAACCGTATGAAGATACACTCCTGTGTCTATGATGTTACACACACAAAACAGAATGTTGAGGTAAGAGAATACTGCACTGCTCACAGGGGTTTCAGAGAAACTCTCTCGAACATGAGATTTGATTGCATCTGAACCCTGAGGGCATCTGTCAGACCCCAACAGAACTCTGAAGATTTTTAAAACAGACTGTATGTGCACAATATGAGCGCCTCGTGTATTAAAACAGCTCATAGCTGGATGGTGTATCAATTTCTCTGTGCATTTATTTTTGGCACACATCTCCCTGTGAGTTATCAGATGAAGATGAGGATGTTAAGGGTTGATCTACTATTACTTTCATTATGGATACTGATACCTGATACTTCTTACAGACGTTCTTTACTTGCAGGAGGATTTAAAGGTGAATCGATGAAGTGTTGAAGGATTTTACTGCCAATAACAATTCATCTCCATCTAATAATTAAAAAGTGGTAAATGTGGTGTGGGCGGGGTGGGCTACTCCACGCAAGTCAGCTTCATCTCAGTTTTACACTGACAGCTGTTTTTGTTCAATGCTTTACCTCATCGTGCCCGGTTGGGACATGCCAGAACTACAAAACATAATAAAAGGTTTGTATTTTTCTAAAGCTGTGCTACGTTGTCATTATAAACTTGAATCTTATTAATGTGGTTTGCACTTATAATTATGATTCCATGCTAATATTTATTATTGAGTGTACATAGTGTTTATAGATTACCGAGTGTAATTTCTCTAGCTAACATGAAAAATAGACTAAAATGCAAATAAAAGTAATAAGGATTAGATGGCGCTAAAGCCCTAAATACTATCCAACATAAAATTTATACTGGGCTTTATATGGGGTCACCTGCAGAGTTCATGTGTGGGTCACGTGCAGAGATTATGTTGGGTCACCTGATGAGGAGATGTGTTGGGGTCACCTGCAGAGGTGATGTGGGGGACACTTGCAGAGGTCATGTGTGGTCGGGTCACCTGCAGAGGTGATGTCTGGGTCACGTGCAGAGATTATGTTGGGTCACTTACAGAGGTCGTGTTGGGTCACCTGCAGAGGTTGTATAGGGGTCACCTGATGAGGAGATGTGTTGGGGTCACCTGCAGAGGTGATGTGGGGACACCTGCAGAGGTCATGTGTGGTCGGGTCACCTGCTGAGGGGATGTGTTGGGGTCACCTGCAGAGGTCATGTGTGGGTCACCTGCAGAGGTCATGTGTGGTCATGTCACCTGCTGAGGGGATGTGTTGGGGTCACCTGCAGAGATCATGTGTGGGTCACCTGCAGAGGTGATGTGGGGGACAGCTGCAGAGATGATGTGTGGTCGTGTCACCAGCTGAGGGGATGTGTTGGGGTCACCTGCAGAGGTGATGTGTTGGGGTCACCTGTCTGGGTCACATGCAGAAATTATGTTGGGTCACCTGCAGAAGTCGTATAGGGGTCACCTGATGAGGAGATGTGTTGGGGTCACCTGCAGAGGTCATGTGGGGGACACCTGCAGAGGTCATGTGTGGTCGGGTAACCTGCTGAGGTGATGTCTGGGTCACCTGCAGAGGTCGTATAGGGGTCACCTGATGAGAAGATGTGTTGGGGTCAACTGCAGAGGTGATGTCTGGGTCATGTGCAGAGAATATGTTGGGTCACCTGCAGAGGTCGTATAGGGGTTACCTGATGAGATTTGTTGGGGTCACCTGCAGAGGTGATGTTTGGGTCACGTGCAGAGATTATGTTGGGTCACCTGCAGAGGTCGTATAGGGGTCACCTGATGAGGAGATGTGTTGGGGTCACCTGCAGAGGTCATGTGGGGGACACCTGCAGAGGTCATGTGTGGTCGGGTAACCTGCTGAGGTGATGTCTGGGTCACCTGCAGAGGTCGTATAGGGGTCACCTGATGAGAAGATGTGTTGGGGTCAACTGCAGAGGTGATGTCTGGGTCATGTGCAGAGAATATGTTGGGTCACCTGCAGAGGTCGTATAGGGGTTACCTGATGAGATTTGTTGGGGTCACCTGCAGAGGTGATGTTTGGGTCACGTGCAGAGATTATGTTGGGTCACCTGCAGAGGTCGTATAGGGGTCACCTGATGAGGAGATGTGTTGGGGTCACCTGCTGAGGTGATGTTTGGGTCACGTGCAGAGGTCGTATAGGGGTCACCTGATGAGGAGATGTGTTGGGGTCACCTGCTGAGGTGATGTTTGGGTCACGTGCAGAGATTATGTTGGGTCACCTGCAGAGGTCGTATAGGGGTTACCTGATGAGATTTGTTGGGGTCACCTGCAGAGGTGATGTTTGGGTCACGTGCAGAGATTATGTTGGGTCACCTGCAGAGGTCGTATAGGGGTCACCTGATGAGGAGATGTGTTGGGGTCACCTGCTGAGGTGATGTTTGGGTCACGTGCAGAGGTCGTATAGGGGTCACCTGATGAGGAGATGTGTTGGGGTCACCTGCTGAGGTGATGTTTGGGTCACGTGCAGAGATTATGTTGGGTCACCTGCAGAGGTCGTATAGGGGTTACCTGATGAGGAGATATGTTGGGGTCATCTGGAGAGGTGATGTGGGGGACACCTGCAGAGGTCATGTGTGGTCGGGTCACCTGCTGAGGTGATGTGTTGGGGTCACCTGTCTGGGTCACGTGCAGAGATTATGTTGGGTCACCTGCAGAGGTCGTATAGGGGTCACCTGATGATGAGATGTATTGGGTCACCTGCAGAGGTCGTATAGGGGTCACCTGCAGAGGAGATGTGGGGGTCACCTGCAAAGGTCATGTTTGTGGGGTCACCTGCAGAGGTCATCATATTCTATATGCAGATTAATACAGACAGTAAATGTTGTTCCAGCTGATGGGGACAAACACATTTATTGCTGTGAGGATGAGATGATGTTCAGTACTGGTCAATCACACACATGGCAGCTGTGCCCTCGCCTCTTATGATATAATTTTCAAAACAAAACAAACAAAAAAATGTGCAAATCCAGCTGAAATCAAACAGACAAACTGATCTCTGTGATTTCTCTTAAAGCGGCCGTGCAACGGTGTTTCATGCATTCTGAGTTATTTACGATGTTAAACGTGTTGTCATCTCATGCATGGCATGGTCATCTTGTCCGTTTCGTAACAACTTTTCTTAATCCCTTATTGGATAATTCTCTCGGAAAAGCACGCGGCACACTTCAACCAAGGAAGCGGGAGAAAGAGTCACTTTCACTTGCGTGCAGAAGCGAGAGCTCTATGTTCGCGAAGTTCAGCTGTATTTGTTTGTTCACTGCATTTGGGTGATGAATGTTATATAAACGGTGGATATAACGCTGGATTTGGAGATCGTTTGAATCTGATAGATGGAACGGCGGTCCCAGCTATTAAAAGATGCCGGACATGAACCGCATGCGGTAAGTGAAACCGATGTCCCTCCCACATGCGTCATATGTTTTCGGAAATAATCGTACAGCTGTATCTGTCTTTCATAAATGTGATCAAACTAAAGTCTCTACAGATATTTGAAGGGTGCGATACTATTCTGTAAGTACTCAAGATTAACATGAGATATGCAGAAACTGTTGGAGTTACGGCCGCTTTAACACAGTAAATGTTTCATGATAAGACCACAGCATGTGAAATGTGATGGCTTTTATCCTTTTGTTAAACAGTTCAGCTAATATGATACAAAACTATTGCTGTTTTAGGTCAGCGAAGCCTTCATAACATTTCAAGTTATTGCACATTTCATATAATTGGTGAAGATGCTGAATGTGTTACGTTACAGAATATACTCAAAGACTATGAGCCATGTCTTTCACATCTGTTATAGGAATCAGTCATTTTGCAAAAAAAAGAAAAGAAAAGTAGAACACTGCATGGATTATTGAGAATAGATATTGTGGATAAAGAACATCTGGAACCGTATGCAAATAAAAACGTGAGACAGGTTCTTGATGGAGACCTGCCGAGGACATTTTTTGGATAATCATCACACGTGATGAACAGACGAAATGGCTTTTAAAACAATCCTGCGTGTGTGACTCAACACAGCAGCTGTTAAAAACACTGTGAACTGAATTTCAGCCCAATAAAACGAACTTTGCACAATGCGCATACAATCTGCTGGCTTTCGTTTTGTAGCAGAGTCATCGACATCTTCGTAAAACCATCCAGACAGTTTGTGGACATATTGCCACGGGCAGATTTTATACAATGAACAGACATAAAAACCTAGCATAGACTGTACAAACAAACAACAGAAAACAAAAGGAAAGTGAGTCAATGAGCATAAATTAACGCGTCGGTGCGTGGCGTTATGCAGGCTTCTCAACACGCGTGTGCACTGTCTCCGTTTCCACACAAGCTTCACGTTCTCCTCACCAGGGCCAACAAAACATCATCGTCCTCTATTAAACTCACAGCCGGGCGTAATGCCACTATAAAAGCCAGCATTAGGATTTCCACCACGCCCGAAAAAAGAAACCGAAGTACTGCGTTGGGCATCACGTGACTTTATGAATATATGGTGATGACCTCTTGGCCACCTCCACGCACCAACAGGACCCGGTTGAGACCCTCCATCATCACCTCCAGGAACTCCATGTCTGAGACACATCAGTCAAAGATCAACAACATACAAACACTTCACAGTAACGTTCTGTCTATTGGGCACAAACTCATGATTCTGTGCGTTTAAGTTTATGCATTTGACAGACGCGTATATGTGGTTGTGATGTGAAGGATACAGTTCTCATCTCCTTCACTGTTTTTCGGCGGTCCGGGCATGTTGAGGAGCACCAGGTGAGCGTCCTGTGACTTACACACCACCACTTCATTCAGTTTCACAGCGGTGTGCATGCAGCGCACGTTAGACTGCTTTCTGTTTCACAGACACACAAGAAAACACACATTACAACAATTCAATTCAACATTACTGAAGATTTTTCTCTGTATTACTCACTTTTTAGTATTCAACATAACTTTACCATGTGTACACAACTATTGTAATGACATCACTGCTATAAGAGGCTTGACAACTTTTTTATGAAACGCAAGCTTAGTCATGCTCTTTTCTATTTATATTTACAGTTGATAATTAGAGCTTTGTTTTAATTCGAGCATAATTAACATGATCCATTGGTTATAAAATGAAGCATTTATGAAGTTAGTGTGCCGAGACATGCACAGCTTCATTCACACGTGCCTGTAACAAAAGCACAAATAACAAAAACAACTCAATGTAAACTTGTGCTTTTCAGCGCCACCTGCTGCCACTTTGACTGCATTACACACATACACCCTTCAGTGCTTTCATAAACAAGTTTATAAAGAAAATCTAACACAGAATAAACTCACTTAACTATCACTGTGTTATGATAAAATAAAAAATATATTTAAAAAAAAAGTTTTTAATGTTGCACAGCCGGTGAAACGCTCTTGACAGCACAAGCTTTCCTGCGTGAGATGCACATCCATCATGCCATCAGCACACGTACACTGGACAAACACACAAATGTATACAAACACACAAACATATACATGAATAATCCAGCGGGCTAAAGGGTTTACTGGACAGTTACATTTACACAGACACGCACACACAGCGACATGGCTACAATACAGAGAAATGTGACTTACAGACTCTCCCACTCGCTAGAAGGAGAAAAACAAGACAGAACAACAGAGACGAGCTTAGATGCTTCTTCAGACTGACCAACACACAAACATTGTGAACATGAAACACGGAATACTGCAGTATACTTTAGATATTTCTAGATAGTATAGTATTTCATTGCTTTATTATAATAAAATATTCAAGTATACTACAGTATTTACTACAGTGTATTAATTCAGTATATTATCAAAATAGTGTTTTATAAAGTACTGTAATAACCTACAGTATACTACAATTTGCTATAGTAAATATTAAAGTATACTGCAGCATTTTTTCAAGTGGATCCGTTTTATTATAACACTAAACAATATATATATATATATATATATATATATATATATACTGTATATATATATATATATATATTTACAGCCACATAAATAAATGAAGAGACCATTCCCAATTTTCATTTCAAATCATCATTTCTAGATGTATTGTGGTCATTCCAGTCCAGTGTATGTTGAATTTCAACTAAATCAAACATCAGGAGTGACAAAGTCATCCAGCAGCAATGTGAAAGACTGACAGCACGACGAGACGCATGAAAACTGTGATCAAAATAGGTGTTATGACATAAAAAAAGACTTTTTGACCTTTTCCTAAATACATGTAGAAATATGACTGTCGTATTGTTTAAAAGTGAATCTGAACTTGTTTTCTTTGCAGTATTTGAGGTCTGAAAAAATACAGAGGATCCTTTGTGTTATTTCACCTGTTTCTCCAGTTGACATGTTCTCCAAATATATGCAAAAGAAGCAATATTTTTTTTTTAAATTTGGTAAAAAATATTGTTAGTAGTTCACAGAATGAAACAAAAATGATCATTTTACCTCAACACATACCTATAAAAAGGAAATTCAGAAACACTGAAATGGTGCTTTAAAGTAGTCTCTTAATTATTTCCGCGGCTGTATACAGATATATTTCATTTTCAATAAATTCACAATGCAAAAAAATATGAATCAATTGTAAAACACATATATTTTCTTCATGCCGAACATAATTATGGTTTAAAATGTTTTCATGTATGTGTAGTCACATGATATAGACGTGACTGTTAGTGATGATGATATACTCTGTCATATCAACATTATCATCATCACAGCACACACATGCACGCTGTGTCAGCCTCTGGGGTTTCATCTGAACACGCACACTATAATACACATCCCACACAAACTGAATCAAGACTTTGCGAAGTAAAAGTCAGTACTTTCATGCAGAATATTACCATTCAAGAGAACCTCTAATACCATCTACAGTGTGTACACTTACGGTTTCATGTTGAAAAGGTCCCGGACTGCCATGTTTGCAATGGCCTCTCGGTTTCGGTTGCGTTCGGTGAAGTACTTCTCTTTGGTCCAGGTCATTTGGACACGTTCAGGCGTCGCGTCAGCCTTGTCGTTCAACGCCGAGTGAGACGCTGTGTTTCTGTCATGGATGAGCTGGGCCTGCGGTCATCAAACATCAGCAAGAACGCAAATCAATTTTCTTACTTCATTTTAAAAGCACCCCAAGATGGTCAGGTGCACATATATATCAAATGGCTAAAAATACAATTATTAAATACATTTAAAGAACTGCAAAGGTGTCAAAACATCTGGAGGTCGACATGTTAGAGAACATGTCCGGTTAATGTTTTAGTTTGTCTACTGTACATGCAACTCTATTAGTCTGCATGCATGACGAAGCATTCATACACAAATAAACCGCATGGCTGTTAAACTACATCAGATGAAGGAGGGGTCACAGAGGTCACATGACACATGCATGATGGGAGGAGGTTTCTGGAACACACCGGTACAGGTACAGAGCTAAAACATCAGTGTGAAACACAGGAATGACTCTGTACGTGTAGGTGCGAAATTCAGGCCGCTGGTCTTGAGTTCTCTACCTCATCTGGGCTAGCGTCATCTAGCTGGCTGCTCTGGTTATGAACGCCCGAGCTGTGAGCGTCGCTTTGCTTCTTCCGTCGAATGGAGCTACGCGATTCGTCAGTGATGCTTTGAATCTGAGAGGTTTGTCCCCAGTAGCAGCAGAAATAAAAGAGGGACCACATGTCACAAACCCGTAGTGCTGGAGCAGGGGTCCGCGGCCCTTTTACAGTCCTAACAATTCCTCTCATGCTTTCTTTGAAATAAATAATGAGTAATGCCTAAAATCTGAATGATGATGGTTGACTTTAAAACATGAACATTTCTGCTGAATTCACAATCATTTGATTGCAACGGAATTTTCTGTTTTTGTATCAGTATTTTGTATTAATAAAGATGCTGTAGACACACATCATGACTCCAGATGGATTGCAAACATCATCCCCATGAACTTGATGATTTCTTATCAACATTAAAACAACATTATTTTAACTTGAAACTAAATGTTTTGAACGAAATCACGTACATAAAAAAGATGCCCACATGAGCTCCTAAAAACTACACGTGTAAGAGAAACGCTGGTTTAAAACACAGCAGTCACTCATTGAAACGTCATGCCATTCATGTGCAGAGTAACGCAATGAATGTGAATGTAAAGCACGCGTCACCTCTCGTTCTCTCTCCGTCCGCGACAGCTGCATCTGTTTGAGCATCTGGGAGCGCTGCTCCATCACCAGAGTCTTCTCATACGTGAACGCCGAGATGTCACTTTCGTGCTGGACACACAAATGACACATGACCTAACCTGAACGTACAACAAACTCATGACATCGTTACACAACACATGACATCACAGCTCACCATCTCCACCACCTCCACCTCAGCGTTCAGCCGGAGGTGATAGAGGAACATCTGCAGGTCTTTCTTCATCTGGATGCTGTTGTCGTCCATCTGAGCCACCGTGAAGATGCGCATCTTACATTTCCTCCACACCTGCGAGACACCAAATATATTTTTGAAAGTTTGAACTAAACTAAAGTGTGATGATGTCGTCGTGACATCACAGTGATGTCACACACCTTATGCTGCCGCAGCAGGAACGGAAGCAGCATTAACATTCCCCCGTCGTGGACGATCCACCAGACGTCGATGGTTCCCTCGGTGAGCCGCTCTTGGTGAGGAAAACTGTCTATGTTTTTGGCCACCAGCAGGGCCTGATGGGCAGCCGTGGTCTCTCGAACCGTCTCTAATAGAACAAAATGTTCATATTAAAATCCTTTCCGTGATGCAGCCTTTTGTTTTTAGGCGTGATTCGAACCTATGAAGCTCTTCCAAGATTGCGGGTCATTGGACTGTTTCCAGGACGCAGGCCAAGCCATCAGGACGCTGTTGTGTTTCATCCCCCCGAGACCAGCTGATTGGATGAGGTGAGAGATGCCGTCACGCAGGTTGGACGACGCCACGACGTGACAGAAACCTTTGGTCTTCTCGGCCGTCATGGCAGATTTGATGTTCTGTGGTGGTAAATAGAATCAATTTAAACATTCCGTTAATTCACATAATTGAGATTCGAAACTGTAGTTCTCATTGTTGCCACTAGATGTCAGTGTGACTTTAATAACTGCATTGAGCTCATTTATGTCTCGGTGTTTTTGAAGGTGTTGTTGGTATGAAGCAGTGCTCGAATTGGGTCCCCACCATAAGACTTTTTTTTGAAGAAAACTTTTTAAAAAGAATATTTAATATATAGCCTATGCAGCTTCCGCGCATATCTGACTCAAACATGAGAGAGTCGACTGCTCCGTTTGACTGCTCCATTTCGACTGCTCCGTTTCAGAACTCAGAAGTGTAACGGAGGCCTTCTAGTTTGTGAAAGTGTGCATGTGCAAAAAGCAATCTTTGTTAGATCACTCGTCTGTTTCCGACACCTGACAGCGGACCGATTGGCCTCTTCGGAGCTGTTTCGCGTCACATCGGTTGTAAGGAATGCGTCAGGTCAGGTGCAAGTTGAGCAACTCACAGGTATCACACATCAGAGTTCAAAGTCCATATATTATATATATACACATTATATAATGGTTACTTGTCAGCAGTGTTGGGTAAGTTGCTCTGAAAAAGTAATTTATTACTAGTTACTAATTACATATTCAATAGTGTAATTAGATTACTGTACAAATTACTCTCTCCAAAAAGTATTTAGTTACTTATTACTTTCTATATCCTATATCAACCTTGATTAGTTAAGTGATTCAAGGATAGACACGAAACGGCTCTTAATTCATTCAAATAAATAATATAAAACTCCATAAAGTACTCTTATTAACTGACTAAAGTATTACAAATGTGAGAAAGATACATTAATGCGTGCATATACTTTGACTTTTTATGTCAAATTCCGCATGAATTTAATCACATTTGTCATTATTATTTTTACTCAAATAAAAATATCTGAGGGACCCCCCAAGTCTATTTTTTACTTCTTATGGGGGGTCCCTAATGTCCCCCTTCAGTTTGAGCACTGGTATGAAGTACACTACTGTGTGAGTGTTACAACTCAATGACATCAATAGTTTTATGCAAGTGTGACTTGCATAAAAAAAGTTTCTTTTCATTGAAAAATATTTCTAAAGATCGTTTATAATGGATTAAAATAACTTCTTGATCACTTTTCCTCAATTGTAAACGGTTTACAAGTCTTTATGCAGCACGCATCTTGAGTTTTTTTCACCTGTTCTGCTCTTTTGGCCTCCGTCTCTTTGGTCAGGTAAGTTCCCTCCAGCACTGAGCCCACGATGGTCAAACCTTTACCAGCCTTCAGTTGTGTGGTGAAGGACAGAAGACGAGGATGTTTCACAGACAGCTCAGAGTCCAGATTCAACAGAACCAACAGCTGAGGCCTGCAAACACAACAACACAACCTTGACAAGACGGAACCTCAGATTTTCAAAACCTTACACTCTTCAAATCCTCTGGACAAAAGATTACAAAGTTCACTGCAAAAAATGTCATTCTTACCAAGCGGTTTTGTCTTGTTTTTAGCAAAAATATCTAAAACTTCTTAAATCATTATACAATTACTTGACAAGGAAAGTGACCAAAGATATTTAGTCTTGTTTTATGAAAAATAATATACAAATGAAGTACGTTTATGGTAAAAACAAGCTAAAAAAATCTACCAATGGGGTGAGGAAAAATAAAGTTGTATTTAGTTTGAAGTACCTAATTCAAGTTTATTATTCTCACCCCATTGCTTGTTTTTACCATAAACTTACTTCATTCTTATATTTTACATTCTTACATCTAAATATCGTGATTTCTGCATCTTGATTTAAGAATGTTTAGATATTTGTAGTACAAAACAAGAGAAAAACACTTTGTAAGAATGTCATTTTTTGCAGCGTTCATCAGCGTGGATTGCATTAACAAAACAATTGTCACATTTGTTCATTTGTTTAGAGTAACATACATTGAAGAATAAGAGCAGTTCTTTCAGAAAACTAAAGACGGTATATTTTGATGTAATGTTAATGCTTAAAGACTGAAGCTGGGAAAGAGATTCTCCTTTCTAAAATGAAACCGTCAGTGCATTTTTGAGGATTAAAGGATTAAGCACAACAGTGATAGGTGAGATGCTTTCATGTGAATGATGTTAACCCGACTATAAAGTTCAGATCAGGATCTCCATCATCATCATCATCATGTTTTAACTGAGGTTATTCCAGTACACTCACGATCTGTTGATATAAACTCGCACTGAGAAACTGACATGAGACGTGACACAAATACCATCACTGGACACCGATCGTTCACCAAAAATCACATCTGAACTTTAAAGCGCTTTCAGAAGATTTCAAAAGATCCACTACTGATACTCTCTCTGGATGATCCCGCTGGTGAAAGATCGCAGTATATAAAGAGACACACAGAGACGACTAAAGCTAGCGAACGATGATACAAACGTCAACTGGTGGCGAATCTGCAACATATGAATCAAGGCTTTGAATCCCAAGACACATCTTCGTAAAGAAACTTTGGATACAAATGAAATGTAAACTCCATCATGTTTAATTTCGCATCGGGTGAATATATTAGTGTGAATCTTCTGTGTGTCTCTGCGTTTATGAACAATGTTTGTGTATTAAGATCAAACACAGACATGCTCCTCACCTCCAGTTTTTGGTGTGTGGTGGCGCCTCCTCCAGTCGTATGAGAGCATAGCGAGCGGCATTGAGAGACACACCCCGGATCCCATCACCCCATTCCTTCTCCGCCCTGCACGCGCGCACACACTCAGTGAGTGAGATTAAAGCTGATCTGTAATCAGCTTAACAGACAGCTCTTACCCGCGGTACTCGATGTATTTGTAGATGCACCCAGCGATGAGCATGGCCACCAGAGCGTAGTACCAGGACGAGATGAACATCAGAGCCAGACATAAACTCATGCCCAGAAACGACAGAGCCCTGTGAGAACAGCAAGAGTACGCTTTACTGACGCGCAAACCAAAAAAAAGAAAAGGGTTGATTTTGATTTCATGTTGACTTTAAGAGGCTCGTGTCGGAGACACAGATGAGAGGAGATTTCTGAGTCTGTAGCTCAGCGTCTTGTCTCGGGTTTCCTCCGAGACATTCAGGACTCTATAATGAATCCGTTCATTTAAAGTCCCACACAGTTACTCCAGCAACCAGATCAGATGAAATGAGCCGTACATGAGATCAGACTCCATTTGTATTATTAGACTGTCACCTTTACAAATAACAAGGTTGTTTAACCATCTAGTTTTATCTACTAAACAATAAACAGTAACTGTAACAATTTTATACAATTTGTATACAAGATAAGATCTCTTTAATATCTCAACTTTTCCCTTAGACATCAATGAAATTAAATGAAGAGCAAATGGGAATTCTCCCATTTGGGAAGTTTCTCCTAATAAAAGAGTCAGAAATCTGACAAACGTGTCTGTCATTCGAGTTTGAGAAGAGATGTCAACAATGTGTCAAGCTCAGATCTGCCATCAAAAGTCAATATTATTGAAGATCTCAATATGAAACATGTCTCATCGGATTGACTCAAATCCAGATGACTTGACCTCGACAATCTACATTCGTTTACATGCGTTTCAATGATCACACTCTCGTTTGATTCTCTTTGTGAGCAATTTTATAAGACACATCTGAGACGTTAATAAACTAGGAAAGAACCATCCCATTATACTCTGAGATTACACAGTCAAACATTCGAATGGATCATAATGAGAGCAGGACTGGGTTGTATTCTGTATATCTCACCAGTGGTAGTATTTGAAGCGTGGTCTCCAGTTTGGTGTCCTCAACAGCGTCTGCAGAGCACACGCCAGGTTCACAAACAGATAACACATCAGAAAAAACCTAAAGAGAGGGAAGAATCCCATAAACACAGTGTGTTTCACCACGGTGAGTGTAAAACAGCATCACATGAGTCTTACATTGAGAGGATGGGCGCGACGGCATCGAGAGAGGCGATGAGAATCCCGCTCTCACAGATGAGCGCCGTCAGGAGAAGAGCCCAGGTGGGTTCTCCGTTTGCTTTACCGTGACCAAACACCTGAGGAACGGTCACATGACAGTCAGGTTACCATGGTAAAGAGACGTATAACTGAGTGATGCTTAAGTTGACCGTTTAGATCAGACCTCCAGGAAGGGCACTATGCCGTCTCGAGCGATGGCCTGAAGCAGACGGGGGGCGCCGGTGAGACTCTGAAGCCCCGCCCCACAGCAGGAGAAGAATGAACCAATCACGATCACCCACGGCGAAGGCCAAGACAGAGTGCCGATCACCAGGTTCCCTTTAACGGAGTCTCCAAACCTAAGATGATGTGTAGAGTATGAACACAAACAAACACGCACAGCGTTCCAAGTGAGCTTGCTTAGTGTCTACTAAAAATACAGCAATGTGGTTTAAAACAGACATCTTTTGTGTTTACAGATATTCTATAAAGTGTTGGCTAAATCGAGGAAACTGTTGCACAATTTCATCTAAATGGCCTGTAAACGTGTTTTCCACAGAAGCTGAATGTTACGTAAAGTCTATTTTCCTCGGTGTTCATCCAGGTGAAAATGAGAAACAGAGAGCGCTCACTTGTCTCGGAGCACCACACCCTCGATGCAGGCGCCAAACAACACAACACAGGAAAGATCTGAGTTACATGCTCAGGAAAACTTAATCTCATGAAGACATTTTAAAGTTACATAGTTGATGTACTTAAGAAAACTTCATCTGAAATGATTGAATTGGAGTTGCATTAAAAGGTTTGATGGATGTTCAGCAGGAAGGCGTCAGGTCTGGAGGAAGGATACAGATGATGGTGGTTGTTACTATGGCGAGGATGGTTCCTATGGGGATGGAGCGCTGAGCGTCTCTCAGGTCTCCGGACCTGTTTGATCCTGCCATGATACCTGCAGAACACAAGAGGATAGAGTCAGCACATCTGTTTGCTGTCAATGGGATGAATAACTGGATCATTTGGACTTTTAATGCAGGTCTAACCAAGCTTGACAATATACTGTACTACATGGCTTCATATGTATTCAAATAGTTACATTGCATAATACAATTTAGACATTAAAGAGCTATTGTAGTCAGTGTTCGAATTGTGTCAAGGCTCTTGGGGGGTCCCCTAACCAGTCTTCAAAAAAAAAACAGACGGAACAGTACAAGCATCAATCACATGACAGTTTGGAACATTTTAGTAATTTGACCACATTACACGCATAAATGTCCTTAACATGTTGATAATCCATTAAAAGAGATCCACATGAGGGAGAGATTAAAAGACATATTTCTTTGTTTTTTGCAGTGACCATGCTATCGATCTTGCTGTTAATTTTTTTATTTTGCATTATAGCCTAGATTTTTTTTAATAAGATTTTGCCTAGGTTTGATGTCTTTCTTGCTGAGATTTCACTCATTGTAAAATCTCTTAAACTTATTTATAGCAATAAGAATAACAAGTTTTTCAAAATGTAGGATAACATTTTCTTACTAACTGAGATTTTCCTGTCCTCTTATTTTCCTTATTTTTTTCTTGTCCTTTCATTCTTGTTCTTTATATTATTGTAATGCGGTCCTTTTCCTTTTTTTGGAATATTAATAAAAATCATTGGAGCCAGTGAGGGAGAGGACGCGTCACCTCCTGCAGAAACGTATGAGCGTTTTAAACATGATTCAACTCCTGATCATGTAGATCAAGTACAGTATATGAAATAATCCATATGAACCAATGTAGAATAAGAAAAACGAATGTCATTCCTGTCGTCAAAGTCGGAGCTCATGTTTGCAGAAGGGAGCGCAAAATAATCTCTGGGAAATACGAAAGGAACGCACTTATTTACGCAAATATTTAAAATATTTTCACTCCCTTTCCTATTTTTCCACCACCTGTATGTCCCTTTAGTGGCTCAGTACCGCGTCGCATCTGTTTTGACAATGTGAGATAACATCGTACATAAAGAAAGACTTGCGCATCAAAATTATACTAGGCTAACTGTAAAGTTTTAAGATAAACGCTTACAATATGAGAGGATCCGCACGCAGCCAGTGTCTTGCTGCGACATCTCTGAACATGTCTTCATTGAACACTGTGTGGCGCGCTTGAGCATGCATGGATTTTTCAAATAAAAATTACATTTTGTTTCATGAAATTTGTACAAATAATGGACAAAAGTGTTTTGTTTTAGCATGATCATTTGTAAAAAAAATAATTGTGGTTTTAATGAAAAACCAGGGGACCCCCAAGTTCACTATTTTAGACCTTATGAGAGGTCCCTTAAGACAGTGGTTCTCAAACTGGGGGCCGTGGCCCCCTGGGGAGCCTCAAGATGGATCCAGGGGGCCACAGATTTTGTGGCATTTTATGAAATCTAGAATTTTATCATAGATTTTATGCAATCAAACATCAGAAAAATGACACCACCAACCAAAAGAATTGAGGTTCCAGCATTGTATAACTGAATATGTTTTTGGTTTAATTAAAATTCTAAGTTTAAGATTATATGTCTTTATATGGGGGGCCGATTTGTGTGTAAAGACGCTGTACACTCTTTCTACACTCTAAAAAACGTTGGGTTAGAGATATTGGGTTAAAATTGAGCTGCGTGAGCGGTCGACCGGCGCCACTGCTGACAGACGAGAGGTAAGTTAATATTAACAATACTTTAAATAAAAAGTGCGTTTATATATATAAATACACACACATTTTTGTATGCCGTGTTTTTTTCATAGCAAAACAAACGTACATCTCTGTAGACTGTTTTTATAATCTGCATGACTGTCGACGCCAACACTTGCTTTTTATAACCATCCTATTTCAAACGTAGATAAAATTAATTGTTTGGGACGCCCCCTTGTTTTGTCTTTCTTTTTACGAAACTTTTAGGTAAGTCATAAACGTTTGTGGAAATCATATTTTAGATATTTGGCGGCGCTTTCGGGATTTAGGACCCAGCGGAAGCGTCAGGACTCCAACCGCTGCAGCGCCACTCAGTCAAAGGCACCGGAATTCAAATGACGAGTGTGTTCATTTTATTTCATTACATTTATTACCGTTATCATACGTTTAAAGCAAATAGCAGAAAATACATTATTTTGGCGTTCATTGACCACAAAACACGAGGGGGCTTGCCTCAGTGGCATGTTCGTTTTCTAGACTTGCAGCAATGGCCTTCATTGGCAAGCTCTCAATATATTTATCTATCTTTTAGAGATTATATACGAAGGAACTCTTCAAAAGTGGGAGCCTGAAGCCTTAACTGACAAATTTGCAGGTAAGAGATTAATGTCTGAAATTTCCTGTTAGTACAGTCGTGTGAAAAAGGACCAACGTTTCATTTTTTATATTTAAACAAATACGCAATGAAACGTGTACATAATAATAAATTAATATAATCTATCATACAACACGTGAAATGAACACTGTACTAATTTTTACAATTAAAGTCAATAGGAAAAGTGTGACCCCTACAGGTCATCAGGCTAAGATGTAAAGAATTTGTAATGAATTTGTGGTATCAACATGTGCTTGTACTTTTTCCACACGACTGTACATCATTTTTGACAGTACCGTTTTAATGATAAATAATTATTGTAATAATAAAAATAATAATGTGTATGTGTGTATATTTACAAAAGAGAATATCTGTTTATAGGTTATTATTGGCAAAAATAACCCAACAAATTAGTTATTTCATAACCCAACTGATTGGGTGAAACTTGCAAACCAATATATTGGGTTAAAATAACCCAACAAGGGGTCGGTGCTATAGTAACCCATCTATGGGTTATATGTTGGGTTATTTTTAACCCAACTGTTTTTAGTGAGTAAAGTTCACTTCACATTATTTCACTAAAGGTCCTGACACACGCTGATAACACAGTGAACTATGAATCTCAATCGTTCTGTTTACAGAGCGTTCACACGGACCCTGCTGAGCTCAATATTACAACAGATTACAAAAGACGGAGAGAGAAAAACAGGGAGAGAATGTTGTCACGACTGGTGCGTGGAAGAACCCAAATGCAGGCAGGCAGTAAGCGGTTAACAAAAACAAGATTTTATTTTAACAAAAAACAGAAACCAAAACACCCACGATGGGGGACAAACACAACAATCAAAGACGCTAACAAAGACAAAGAAAAACTTCCCACGAGGGGGCAAGACAAAAACCAAAGAACACTAAAAAACAACTAACTTAACTAAACAGGACTAAACGGACAGGACAAGGCAAGGCTGAGACGCGGGGTCAAACGAAACACCAAACATCCATAGAACATCCAAAAGACAATCCACTAGCTCAGGACAAAGAAACAAGAGGGTATTTAAAGGGAAGACAAACGAGGGATAACGAACGAAGGCAGGTGTGGAACATAAAACACTCAGGGAAAGATAACAAGGAAACGAGAGGGGCGGGGCCAATGACGAGACACTGGAGACAAAAGGACAATAATATGTTTCTCTCCACACATAACCAAAAGCTTTGTCATGGCTCTGCTACAGGACCAAGAAAAACATGACTAAATGAAGCAGAGCCATGACAGAAGCCCCCCCTTTAATGAGCACCTCTAGGTGCTCACCAAGGGGTAGACGGACGAGACAAGACCGACTGAGACAGTGACATGAACAGACAAAACATGGAGAACAAAATCAGGGGCAGACAAGACAAAATAACAATGGGATTGGGGTGCGACAATAAAAATAACAAACATGGGAGGGGGGTGGGGCCAAACAAGGGCCCATAGGCAGTCCAAAATGGTTGGGGGGAATAGTCCCAGTCCCCGGCTGCGCTCTAGGGCGCGGAGTCCTGGAGGACTTAGGACAAGTCCTGAGGGGGACAGTCTTTGACCCTGGGAATTTCCCAGGGACCGGCTGGACAGGGCTTGACACCGGCTGGAAGGCCGGCTGGACAGAGCTTGACGCCGGCTGGAAGGCCGGCTGGACAGGGCTTGACGCCGGCTGGAAGGCCAACTGGACAGGGCTGGACGCCGGCTGGACCACCGGGCTGGACGCCGGCCGCACCGGACTGGATTCCGGATGCACCACACCGGACTGGACGCCGGCTGCACCGGACTGGACGCCGGCTGCACCGGACTGGACGCCGGCTGGATCACCGGGCTGGACACATGACTGGACAAAGGACTGGACACAAGACTGGACGCCGGCTGCACCGGACTGGACGTCGGCAGCACTGGCTGGTTTGGAGTCCACGCTGCCCACCGCTGCCTCTTCTTCTTCCGCCGAGCCACCCGGCTTGTGGTCGGGTGATGGAAGGAGGTATAAGGCACGGCCGGCTCCGGCTGGGACTCCTCGGAGGTGGATCCCCAGGACGCTTGCCTCCCCCGCTTGCCAACGAGGCTGGTAGACGGTGGAGAGGCTGCCGAAGATGAGGAGGATGGCGTGGTGATACCCACAACCCCGATCTGCAAGGGACCGTCCTCGGGGATAGCCGCCAGCCCCGTGAGAGGCTCCGCCATGGACATTCCATGGACCGGCGCATCTCTGCTGGCTCGAATGGTTCATCGAGGCAGCTGTTGAATACTACCTTCAACTCTGCCTCGGTGAACCCTGAGTAGCGCGCTGTGGACAGGAAGTCCATGGCGAAGTCTTTCACGGGAGTTCCCCTCTGGCGGAAGCCGAACAGGACGTGAGCCTGGCGGCTCCTGTATGCCTCATCCGACTCCTCCATGCTGCCCGCTGGGTTCAGAGTATGGCTCGTGGATTCTGTCACGACTGGTGCGTGGAAGAACCCAAATGCAGGCAGGCAGTAAGGGGTTAACAAAAACAAGATTTTATTTGAACAAAAAACAGAAACCAAAACACCCACGATGGGGGACAAACACAACAATCAAAGACGCTAACAAAGACAAAAAAAAACTTCCCACGAGGGGGCAAGACAAAAACCAAAGAACACTAAAAAAAACAACTAACTTAACTAAACAGGGCTAAACGGACAGGACAAGGCAAGGCAAGGCAAGGCAAGGCTGAAACGCGGGGTCAAATGAAACACACCAAACATCCATAGAACATCCAAAAGACAATCCACGAGCCCAGGACAAAGAAACAAGAGGGTATTTAAAGGGAAGACAAACGAGGGATAACGAACGAAGGCAGGTGTGGAACATAAAACACTCAGGGAAAGATAACAAGGAAACGAGAGGGGCGGGGCCAATGACGAGACACTGGAGAGAACGCATATTATTGTCAAAAGGACAACAATATGTTTCTCTCCACACATAACCAAAGGCTTTGTCATGGCTCTGCTACAGGACCAAGAAAAACATGACTAAATGAAGCAGAGCCATGACAGAATGTATTTTTATTATATTTCATTTTTTTATATTTATTATATATATACATATATAGCTTATATAAATTGTATGTATTACATTATATAGTATAATTGTTAAAAAAAGTACACTTTTATATTTCAATATTTTGTTATATTTTGCCTGTCAGATTTTTTTTGTTATACTTTTAGGGGCGTTTACACCTTTTATTGGGACAAGACAGTATAGAGCTGACAGGAAAGCGTTGGGAAGAGGAATTCGGCAAAGGACTCTCAAGCTGGGAATCAAACTCGGGTCACCATGAGCGCACTGGTGCTACATATTGGCGCGCTAACCACAGGGCTATTGGCACCGACAGCTAGCATTCTTGTTAAAAAGAAAGAAATAATGATAGAAAGAAAGAAAGAATGATAGAAAGAAAGGAAGGTTGGATGGATGGATAGAAAGAGTGATGTCAAGGATGTTGCTGTACCTGTGACGGAGGGGAAGTAGATCCCCACCAGCAGTGTGAAGAAAGTGGTGATGTCATTGACCACATACGGCATGTAGATGTCCTGTGACCCGTCACTGGCCGTCTCTGCCTCTATGGGTTTCTCCACCAGCATCCCAGCAGGACCGTAACTGCTCCACATGTTCTCTGCACAACACACAACAATCTGCATTCAAACTCCACATGTATTTTCCAGATGTTTCAGTCATATCTGTGTTTGAGACTCAAACGTGACTCGTCCGACCTGAAATGACTCCGCTGGTGAGTCCAGGGATGCCCGGAATCTCTGTGACATTATTGAGAGTGAAGTATTCATTACAGCTGGCGTTGAGCTCCGGCCCTTTACAGAAGAGTGACCAGAGCTTTGTGGTCACCGTCACGTTGTTTATTATGTCTGTTTTCAAGCACTTGTCAAAGTCGTGGTTCTGAAGCGTGCGGTTGCCCAGCAAACAGACTCTGAAAAAGACAAAAGAGACTTTTGAAACATGCATTGAAATCTGAATCGTGGTGATTGAAAAGCTTTCAGCAAACGCTGCTGCGGATGTTGTGGTCCAACAAGAAGCGCTCAAAGCCAAGAAAATCCATCAAGAACTTTGTTTTGTTTAAATCAGCAGTTTTTTAAAACGTGTTAAACAGTGGCTTACAAACGCTCTTCTGAACACTTTCAGAAGCAAAAGAGCGAAACGGCTGAGTAGAATCTAATGTAATTTATTTGAACAAGAAAGACATGTTCTTTTCTTTATTAAAGTAAGCTTTATACGATTTGTTTGGAATAAAGAAAAAAAAACCTTCCAGCAGCTAAAAAGATAAACGTCTTCTCTCTGACTTACGGGAAAACGGGCGGCTCAAAGATGGTTTTGATAACACCGGCGTAGATGGCCAGGATGGAGAGCACCACGCAGGCGAGAAACACCAGAGCCAGTTTATTGACATATTTCACCCCCACAAACACCACCAGAGCCATGAGCGTCAGACAACACGTGCCATAAACACGCATGTTATTCAGCATGGCCTCGGCCTGCAGCTCTTTCACTTCTGTTTTAAAGATGGCAGCGCCGGGCAATATATAAGTCTGTAACACAACAGTCAAACAACGCGTTATAAAAAAACTGACCAATCATGGACATATTCTGATCTAAGACATAACACTCACCAGCAGTATCTCAATCGTACCGAGGATGTACATGGCCCCAGCGAACGTAGTGCCCAGATAGAAACAGAGACCCACCGCACCTCCAAACTCAGGACCCAGAGATCTGGAGATCATGTAGTATGAACCTCCAGCTTGAGACGGAACACACAAGAACATCATCATACTGTAACATAAGTGAACACATTAAACTTCACATGAGAATGATTTACCTGGAACAACACCGTTTGTAGCAATGGCACTCATTGATATGGCTGTTAACATTGTCTGAAAACAAAACATTTATTAGAACAAGTGAATCTTTCATAATCAAAATCAGTATTTTTGAATTACTTTTGAATGAAGTCTTTTTCAAAGTGAAACGGATTACAAGGGCAATCGCAGGGTTTTTTGTTTTCGTGCATCTTTCTGTTTTTATGGTGCATGTAGCATCATATAAAAAGTCTGATTTCTGATATGTTGACTTTAGTAAGGTCAGGGAAATAAAGCTCCAGTAATAGTGTTTTCCTTCTCATTTTCCAGGAAGGTTTGGTATTTGTAAAGGTCAACAGCATCTGTGTGAGTTATGTAAGCCGATGGCTGTGTTTAAGTGTCCTTGAGCTTCACGTCCACAGTAAATCCCTGCGTCTCTTTCTCTGGATGCGAGTCACAGTACATGTAACACTATCAGGCTTAACACTCAAAATAAAGCTCAACTGAGTGATCTTTACTCACCAGACACATTATATTCCTTATTCGGATTAATCAGCCCTCATTTTATTATAACTATTATAACTGTAACACTTTAAAATAAAGGTTTCTTTCTTAAACAGTTCTGCAACATGTTTCAAGAAAATGTTACATTCACAGATTAATAGTATTATTAATCTTATTTGTCAATTAAACAGATTAATTATACATCAATTATTGTATATAAAGGTGAATAATGCATGCATTCAATTTGTACACATGTCAAAAACTTTGATTTGATTTTGCAAAAAATGTTTCATTCACATATAAACAATCAATTTATAACATAAATATTATAAGATATTAGGAATACAATAAAATATTATTATAAATCCATTTGTAATATTATAATATTTATATTGTTTCCTAATTTAGCATCTGCTTAAAGCCTAAATGTAAATGTGTGTAATGTAAATATATTATTTACAATATGTATGCAAGTCATAAAACACTAATACTGCTGCTGTTCTTAATTTGTTCTTTAAATACATATTTACAATAAACAGATACAGATGGTGGTCCAACTTTCCTTTCATAATAACAAAAAAATGCAACTAAACACTGAAATATTATTTCTTGTTGTATATCAATACAGTACTGTGACATAAAATCTGGTGCTGAAATCTCGATTCTCTTCATCTTAAAATAAAAATAAAAGGAACTTTTCAATCTGTGACTGTGACACAGGAATCACAGGAATAACTGATTGACAGCAGGAAGTGAAGGTGGAAGTGAATTAGACGTCTGATCCCACGGTCGGATGTGATTTCTAAATAAGTGCCAGCACTAAACACTGGAGATTACACACACACACACACACACACACACACACACACAAACGTGACTTCAGACCAGAGAAACTTAACCTGAGAACTAATCTTATCCATTTTACACACACGACTATACTGTACAACACACACATCTTTGTACTCGAACTCAAAACTTCCTCCGCTGTTTAAAAAGACCTTTCACTCAAAATAAACCATGAAAAAAGCTTCTTGTGACGTCCCAAACCATTAACACATGACCATATACATTAACACGCCAACATCAGCCAGTCTGTGTTCACAAACTCCACTGAAGATCTGATCTCTGATAATTCCCGTCGGATCCGAACCGTTTCATCATGTGAATTCTTAAAGAGGCAGAAATCATGAAACACCAAACTGAAAGAATGAAAGGACACAAATAACGGGACACTCACACACGAGCAGCACATGGACACAATTATAAACGACTCCAGGATTCCTGCCGTCCCCACAATCCACGTCATTCGCAGGAACAGAATCACTCCCAGGATATTTTGCAGACAGGGCAGGTAAACTCCGATAAACGTCCCCATCTGTGGACTCTGCAGATGAGAGACAAACACCGAAGCATTAGTAAAAACACCACAAAACTGCAATCACAGATTTATTTCAAAAGACGATCATGATATGCTTAAATCACTGAGATAAAAAGTACAAAACATCCATCGAAATAAAAACAAAAGTAGCTTCACACATCCTGAAAACTCTTAGGTGCATACCGCTAGATTCCCGCAGGACTCCAAAACTCCAGAGCTTCAGTAGTGATCGAGTCACTACAAGAGAATCAAATGATGTTCGCTCATAAATACTGTAGCTGAACAAACACTATTTGAGCATCTCAGACCTGATGGAGTAATGAAAGAGCATCGCCTTCTCTCATTGGTCCGTTTCACTCACTGGCCAATCACAGATGGCCGCTGAATGATGAGTAGACATCGGAGACTTGTGGTTGTTGTGGTTACTGTTTGGCACTGGTTTAAGAAAATTCACTTACTGTCAGCAATAACCACAAAAAATATAATGTAGAAGACGTCCTCTGGGCTTACGATAGAAATCTTCTGCATGTACAATGTGTCAATGTTTTCAGAGGGCACTACTTGGGATCCTATTATATTTATATTCATACTAAAACCCACAGAACTTCAGTTCTGATGTCACAGGGGACTTTTAAACATTGACTACCTTGTTTAATGTCTATTGTTTTCTCTGACTGCTGTTATGGAACATTGGCAAAGGTCGTTTCAGATCATAATGAAACATTCCAAAGATTATAACCTGCATTCATTTCCTCTATAGATGGACAACACAAGCCAGAGGAACGTAAAGAACGCAAGAGGTTGTTTTAGATGAAAGTGTGGAGATGTTGTTCACAAGCATCACACAGACAGACAGCTCCACATCACATATGTCTTATATTAAGATACTTCACTACAGCCATTCATGTCTTTATATAACCGCTCCATGCTGCCAAAACGAAATCCTAAGTCTCATGGGTTTGGAATGACCCCGCTACCTTGACAGTTTTCTTCTTGGCACCCTCGTCTTCATCAGCTTCCTCGTGTTCTCTGACGCCCTGCGTGAGGTTCGTGTAGTTGGCCAGTTTGTTGAGGAGCGACGACACCATGGGATTGCTCTCCATCTCCTCCTGAAAGAGTAAAAGGTCATCTGGGTCACCAAAAACAGCAAATAGAAATGTGTTTCACAGCAAAACAACAACATCAAAGGACATAATAACAGTTCAGCCTGAACAAACTTGATACAAACATAGACTCTGTGATGCATAAATGCATTTATGTGTGGTCAGGACAACAGAGTTCAGCCATGCATTAAAAAATAGGTTGAAAAAACAGCAAAAGCAGTTGAGTTTGAGAGCATTTGTGAAAACTCGAAGAATAAATAGAAAAATAGAAAAAAAGGAAAATATATATTAGTAGAAAAGTGTGACCAGGTCATGGATTAGAGTCGTTATAGTTTTGATTTTAGTTTCATTAATATTTTAAAGGGGCTTTTATTTTTAGATTTTTAGTGAATGTTTTAGCAATTTTGGTATGTTTTTGTCATTTTATAATTTATTGGTTTATTTTTTTGTTGCTACATAAGATTAATAAAATTGTATTTTTGTTTTATTTTTGTTTATTATTATAATTGTAGTGCTTTAAACGTTTTGACAATTGTTTGCTTTAGTTAAGTTTTTCCAATAATTTTAAGGTCAATTTTTTTTATTTCAATGAACTCTAACGTTTTCAAACTTTTAATTTTAGTAAACTAAAATAACCTTTGGTAAAACAATAACTGTACCACAATTAAGTGTCATTTTTGTACATATCTAATATCAAATTTTTCTTTCAAAAATGCCATTGCTATTTTAAAAGAAACAGAAAGTACCTCAAAAAGTGCCATGTTTTTCCCATCATAGAGGTTTCCTTTCTCGTCATCTGTGTTATTGATGAAGGGACTGCTTTCCCTCGGGTTTCCAGCACCTACACACAGACAACAAGACACAATGAGAAACACAACCTCCCTTACAAACATCAACCATGGCTTTACTGTAGTAAATGTTGAACGGTTTTATTAGTAGCACAACCACACATTTACGATCATTTCACTGTAGTAGCAATGGTATTTGTAGTAAAACAGTGGTAATACAAACAGTAATCAATCTGCCAAAAAACACGGTTATAAGTACACTTTTACTATAATAAAATGTGGACAAATGTTCTAAGTGAATAGACAGATCGAGCGATGGATAAAGTGATAAAGTGATGGAGGACAGCTGAAGGACACTAAATAAAAAGACAAATGGATGTGCAAGATGTTTATGATTCATTGTTATTTCTGGCTAAATTAGAAGTCTGGTTGTTTCAGATGCAGTTAAGCTACAGTTTCATCAGTCATAGTGATTTTTCTATATTTGGAACAAAGTGGAATCAATATCGTCTCTTTGGTTCATTGGTTAAACCCCAGTGATGTTCAGAGCGGGGTACAGGAGACTCAGATTCAGTCCTGCTAGAAAACCTAAAGCGTATACGGCTTCACATGTGCTTATAATAGATGTTAAATTACAGTGATTTTAAATAAACGCAGCTCCATAAGACCTGCTGTTTATTTCCATATGACATTCCTTATTCACCTCTTCAGTCCTGTAATTTCAGCAGTAAAATTCATGAACTCGTGTTCCAAAAGCATAAACAAAACATTGTTGAATAAAGTCCAAGGGTACATGAGATGGGACATTTTAAAAGGCCGGCAACTGTAAATCAATGCTGTGAGCATTCACATGTGTGCACTAACACGCTCAAACAAACACAGTGACACATTCATCTTTCTTTATGACTCATACATGCTGCTAATAAACCGTAAAGGAGACGTCACAGATTTCACAGATATATAAACACGGATGCCTAGCGGCTTTTTGTTTGGTCGCTATACGCAAGTCGGTTTGTGTCTGCAACTGTAGCTACACACAGTGTTGGGAAAGTTACTCTCAAAAAGTAATTAATTACTAGTTACTAATTACATATTCAATAGTGTAATTAGATTACTGTACAAATTACTCTCTCCAAAAAGTATTGTTACTTATTACTAATTACTTTCTATATCCTACATCATGATGAGTTAAGTGATTCAAGGATAGACATGAAAGGGCTCTTTTAATTCATTCAAATAAATCATATAAAACTACATAAAGTCTTTTTATTAACTGACCAAAGTATTACAAATGTGAGAATAACACATTAAAGCACGGATTTTAAAGTTAGACTTTGAATTTTGATGTCAATTCCACTATTACACACACATATATTACACTAAGTATTTAGTTTAATTACATCAAAAGTAACTGTAATTCAATTACAGAAAAAATAAGAGTAATCCCTTACTTTACTTTTTCAAGGGAAAAGTAATTTAATTACAGTAACTAATTACTTAGTAACTAGTTACACCCAACACTGGCTATACACGTGTAAATATCAAATATTACATGATATTGTGTTGACACAAACATAACACAATACAAGACAAAGGTGTTTGATCACACATTTAAAAAGTGACCAAGTTTAACAACCTGTAATATCAAGAACACTTTTAAAAAGCCACTTTAAATCATCTATTTAAATCTTGGTGTTTGTACAACCAGAGTTGTGTCATCTTAAAAAACTCAACGGTTCTTATTCTCTTTTATTTTGGGTGTCGACAGCAATGAACACGATGTGCTAGTGCGTTCAAATATGACATCTACAAATATATATCTATCAAGCTTTGCACTTAAAAACCTTTTTGACACCAAACTGAGACACAAGCTGTGTATAACAGCCTTCAGCAGCGCAAAGCAAACATTTCCAGTACTAGAGTTTCAATCTGTTGAAGAGTTACAAGTCAGCCAAACCTGAACTACATCAACTTTTGCAGCTAAAATCACATATTACTCCAATATTGCACAATATTACACAACCAACAACAGTCAGTGGGTTAAGAAGTCATGAGATGAGGATGGAGACAAAACACTCATGAGACAATCCCCCAGAAACAAGAAATATATTCCGATAAAGCAAATTCAAGCATCCCTCTGTAAAAGAGAACTCATGTCGACATACACTGATTTGGTTTCAGTAAAGAATCTTTATAGACCCGCTCATGAAAGTCTGGACATTTCAAAAGGGAAATAAGACTTTATAGAATATCATTGACATGTACATGTGTGAGATGGTGATACAGTACAGTGAAGTCTCCTGAGACGTGATCCACTTTCATGTACACGGGACAGAAAATGACCTGAATTACAGCGCTGCTTATATCACACTCGCATCATTTAACTGTTCAACGCAAAGCGTTGACTTTGAGAGGCGAGCTAATGAATGCACCACTGAATATTTGGCTACAGGTCATTTTCACACTCTGAAAATATGTGCAGCCGTGCCATTATTTGATCTGACAGAACAGGCATTTCATTTATCACTGACCAAAACACACATCACAACATCCAGCAATAACAAACACATGCTGTGCTTTATCTCGACAGTGTGAAAACAATGCAGGAAAGAGAAAAGTTTACGATCAGTCTGTTTCAATGACATCAGGAGCAGACGGCTATGACAGCACCAGCCAAACTTCTCTACAAGACCAGAGTTCATCCAATAAGCAGTGGCACTGCATGTCCTTGACCTTTCCATGTATAAACTCCAGCCAGTGTTTACAAACGGTCTAATCGTAGACATCATGTCAAGATCAAACAAAGCTATAATCTCACCAATGACTGCTAACTGTCAAGCTGAACCAGACGCCACACTAATGCTTTAATACTAGTGTCACAATCAGTGGTTCTCAAACTTTTTCGTTGTAAGGCCCCCTTTGTGTAGAGTGCATTGCTTTGCAGCCCCCCAAATAAAGACTTATAATCTTAAATTTAACATTTTTATTTAAACAAAAACATATTCGGTTATACAATGCTGAAACATCAATTCTTTTGTCTGGTGGTCTTATTTTTCTGATGTTTGATTGCATAAAATATATGATCAATTTCTATATTTCATAAAATGCCACAAAATCTGTGGCCCCCTGTATCCATCTCGGGGGCCCCCAGTTTGAGAACTATTGTTTTAAAGGGATTCATCTCTTTTAAATGACAATATTAAAATTATGTACAGACAAAAATCTATAGATAGACGTGTGATGAGAAATCATGTTCTCAAACTGGACCGGACCCCAGACAATATGAACATACCAGAAAAACACTCTACTATAGTAAATACCAAAGTATACTAAACTGTAGTATAATATAGCATAACGTCGCTGTCCTTCTGAAACCTCGGATGTCCAAATTCGCTTTTTTTCAGGAAATGGGAAATACACTGCACTTTTTAAATGATCAAATGCTGTGTCGTCAAAGTTGACAAGCACTTTTTAATACGTTTTATTGGTTAAATATGTGCGCAAAACCCAGTGACAAACATGAAGGGTGACTAACAATAATGATTTATACTTGTTATACTTATTACTACACTTTAGACGTATTCTACAGTATTCTGCTATGTTAACTGTGGTGAACTGATTGTTGTATTGTAGTATACTTTCATATTTACTATAGTAAGGTTCAAAAAGACTACTGCATAAATTTTACTACAGATTACAAAAGTATCCGAAATCCTAAAAAGTATCCTATAGTTGGTTTTGGCAATTAAAAGGAAAGTAACTTAAATAAACATCCAATATTTCTGGACCTGACAGACAGAAATGTGCAGGTGCTTAAAACACACTTTACTATTCACACATCAGATAAGGGACTTTATCAGCCATTTCCTTTCTAGGAAAATAAACCATTCCATGTTGAAAACCTGAGAGTGAAAGGTTTTAAATGAACGCTTCAGGTAGGGCATTAATAGGTATGTACTGTCTCTATGGTAATAAATGGACACATACTCTATTTATATCAGTTAATCTCTCTCTCTCTCTCTGATCTGTAAACTGACTACAGTAGCTGTGTTTTACCACGACAAGAGACGGAGGCAGAGAGAGTCACTTCAATCCCTTTATCCAACAACGGATGTCAAGAAATTAAAAGATCCAAAGTCAGACAAAGCAAATAAGGCCCGACATGAGCAAATGCAGCACAGCTGCTCGCAGCCCTCAAAACTTCACAAGAGGTCAGATCAGAACATTTATTTTATGTTTGCGTTCCATCTAGAATATTACTTTTACACTAACAATCTTAAAATGCCAAACCATCTCATCCCAGCTGTTCCATAATGTCTGACAAAATGTGCCGTTCATGTTGATGATGATGAAACAACTGGTTCCAGTCTTTTAAACATCACTTGCAGTGTGTGGAACTCAGGTTACATAACAGAAAGAAAAACACAGATGAGATCTCAATTATTTCTAGACATCAATGAGATTAAATGAAGAGCAAATGGAAACTTTTCCTATGTCTCTGATATTTCTCATGAGATAAAAAACTGAGCTCAGATTTGTTAAATCTGCAATCCAAAGTCAGTATTATTGAAGACCTCAAACATTTCTCATCAAATTTACTCAAGTCCAGATTATTTGACCCCTACAATCTACATTCATTTACACCTCCAGACTCTTCGTGTGTTTTAACAATTACGCTCTCATTTGTTTCTCTTTTCACCTCTCCTGAAATAACATCAGAGACTAAGATGATACTTAAATGAAACTCCAATCTCCCACAGCTATGAAAGAGCAAATAACATCTGAGCAATAACATTCTCCTCCAGGTGAGAACATTACAGTTGCAAAGTATTGAATTTCAGCCACCTGTGAAGTTCCAGAAAGTTTTAGAAGCGTACAAAAGCCAAACAATTAAAACGGCAAAATAAAGTTCCATCAAGGCATCTAATAAAAAACAACACTCTCCCTGTAGCCACCGTAAAATCAAAAACCACAAATCCAGGACACCCAGCATCCCTCCAGACCCTTACCCTGTGGACGGGAGTTTGTCCCCGGCTCCATGCTGATGGAGAGAGAGAGGATGAGACGCTCGACGGGGGTCTCCCCTGGTACCTGAGGTAGAGACGACACTACGCTAGCGTGCGCTCTGACGATCAGCGTCTGTGACAGTGCCAATGAAACGACACACAGACGTCAGTCCCTGAGCGCTTGATCCCTACATTAAACCACTCACCGCACGAGGGGGAGGAGAGAGAGAGAGAGAGAGAGAGAGACATATTAATGTGTTTGAATGGACTGATGAAGACAATGAGATAAAGCCGAGACACAATCACATACAAATGAGAGAAACACCAAAACAGTCGGAATGATGATAAATATTTTGTGCGATTATGAAAATCTGTTGTTTTTTAGGATTTTACATTGGACATCAAGTCTGTTTCCAAACACAAGTACACTGTAATTGTAATTTATTAGCTGTAATTGACCAATCACAATGAAGCTCCACGCAGCTGTATTATCGTGAACTGGTTGGGCAAAAATGCTTCGTGCGATGGCAAGTTTACTGCACAAAATGAAGATTTACAACATCTCGAAGTGCATGATTTCTGTATTTCTACTCTGATCGTTGATGTATTGACTATTGATAGTTTAGTGTCTCTTCACTAGCACGTGAACCGGACAGTAATCACTTAACCAGATTAACCAAATCCTGTCCATTTATAATACATACGTAGCAGAACCGGAAGAACAGCCCACGCGGGACAAAAAAAATCAATACTGGCCAACAATGTATACCAATGTACCAATACATGTATCAGATGTGTCATAAGAAATTGAACCTACAGTTTTTGTTTAAAGCGATATTTCAGAGGCAAAACAAAATGTCCCCATGTTTTACTTTTACTCAATGCATCCTGACTGAATAAGAGTTTTTTCTTGAAGAATAATGCAGTCAGAATTGTAATACCATGTATCATTTTTCTTCCAAGCGGTAGAATGGGAGTGAATGGGCGTCGACTTTTTGAAGCTCCAAAAGGTGCATCCATCAATCAAAGAACTGCTCGACGCGGTTCCGTGGTCTTAACAAAGGTCTTCTGAAGTGAATCGATGCGTTTGTTTAAGAGAAATATCCATATTGACAGCGCTATTAACGTTAATGTCTAGCTTCCTCAGCTGCGTGTGAACATGAGGCTTGTTTTTTTGTCAAATGACGTGACGAAAGCTCCCGCACAGAGGAGACGGTATCCTATCGAAACAAAACGAAACATGCTGCATTCGTCACTAGTGTTGCTTTCATCAACGAAAATTATGACTAAATATCGTTGTCAACGAACCTTTACCACGTGACGAAAACGAGACGAGACGCAACATAAATGCTGGTTGTGTGACGATGACTATAATTAAATGTATAATGCAATATTGTTGACGAATAAAAACGAGACTAAATGTGGTTTACAAAATAAAAAACTATGCTAAAATGTCTCTTAATTTTCGTTGACCAAAACGAGACGAGACGAAATGTTATAACCTTATTTCGTCTCGTTTAGTTGCGTTATCATAGGCGTAATTTGCGGGTGGATGGGTGGGACATGTCCCCACCACTTATTGGAAGAAATAAAAGATACGGAGCGTCTATTTGCCGTGCAAAAAACGTCTGCATTAATGTACTGCATTCTGTATGCTACTACAGGGCACTGAGGTCAGTCACTCTTTTCCTGTTGGTTCTTTGCAATGCTGACAAATATGACCTTCCAGTTGACTTGCGAAATCACTTCCATTTGTTTTATTAATAAAGGATATTGGAAGGACAATCAGTCTGGGTAATTACAAATACTTTGATTTTAATAGTCACAGCAAGAAATAGATTTGTATAGGAAAAAAGATGCATCGAGAATCGTTTTATCAACGCATCGCAGCCCTCTGAATCACAATCGAATCACATTGTGACGTGCCTAGAGATTCCCACCCCTACCGATGGCCGTAAATTCAAATCAGAGTGTCTTCCGTGTCTGGAATGGATGTATTCTTGAGTTTATAAGGTAACAATAATATAATAAGATAACCTTGTTTGAAATGGGTTTGGCTAAAAGAAAATTTTGGTTTCGTCTATACATATAGTCCTTATACTATACTGACTGGGTTAAATAGAATTGCATTACTAAAAAGAGACTAAATTACAATTTTCATTGACTAAAACTAGTAAATGTCATCAGTTTTCGTCAACTAAAATTAGACGAAAATAGTCATGGATAATTCTGACTAAAATAAGATTAAAATGCTCAGACTTTTAGTCGACTGAAACTTGACTAGACTAAAAAGAACATGAACGTGACCAAAAATAATAAAAACTAAAATGACAGCTTGACACAAAGACTAGACTAAAACTCAAATTAAAACAGGCCGCCAAAAACAACACTATTCGTCACCGGAACCTGCCTGCCTCATTTGCCGAAAAAACAAGCCTCAGGTTCACGCGCAGACGAGGGATAACGGAAACTAGACATTATCGTTAATAGCGCTGGGATATTTCTCTCAAGCAAACGCAGATATTCACTTCAGAAGACCTTTGTTATGACCATAGAGCCGTGTCGAGCAGTTCTTTGATGGATGCACTTTTTGGAACTCAAAAAATTGCCCCCCATTCACTCCCATTCTACCCCTTGGAAGAAAAACGATACGTGGAATTATAACTTCAAGAAGTCATATTCAATCAGAATGCCTTGTGGGTGAGTAAAACATGGGGACATTTTGTTTTGCCTCTGAAATATCCCTTTAAACCCACACCCCTAAAAAATGTTAAGTAATAAAGTCTGACACAAATCTGTATATAAACTTTTATATTTCTTAATATTTTTGTATTTCTTAATCTTGTTTAGTAGTACAATTAATATCTAAAACGTTTGAAAAACAATATGACTGGGGACACGGGACCAGAAAAAAAACAGCCACCTTGTAAAAGGGTTAGGAATTTCTGTGACACACTGATGTGATTTCTGAAGAGAACGCTGGGAAAATGCAGGCCAGGCAATGGTCATCATCATGGGGATTTAGCCCGAGGACAAGCGCTGGGAGTTCGATCAGTCTAACAATCATTATTTCTATCCGTTACAAGCTCTCTGTCACTCTCACTTCCTCTGACCGAGCAGAAAAACAAGGATGCATGTAATTTAATGCAAAGTCTACATAATACAAATCAGCCACAGTCTCATAGAAAGGCTTTATGAACCTTCTTAGTAAATTAACAGACAGCATCAACCAGGGTTCAATGAAAGCCAAAACAACAACATAAGTGTCTCATTATAAACAAAAGAGTTTCACCAGCAGAGGGGGCCGGTGAGTCAATGACATCTGCTATACATCATCTAAAGTACTCAGTATTTAAGTAGTACACTACACAGGAATTCCTAATAGACTCAAAAAATGCTGCGTTGTTTCCAACCCAGCGTTGGGTCAAAAAGGGACGAACCCGACTGTTGGGTTAAATTAACCCAGAAAATCGCTCAATTTGACCCAACAATGGGTTAAAACAACCCAGCACGAACACAACCGTTGTGTTCGTCCACTTTTAAAGCAGCGCTGGGTTGAAAATAACCTGCATGTTTTTAAATGTAAAGCTTGCATGCTCCATACTACAAAAATAAAACCTCTCAACCAAGCATATAAATCGAAATGCAAGACTTGCAGAAAGTGAGTTTTCTTTTCTTTCCGATCATTCAGGAGCAGGTAAGAGAGTTTTTAATTGAGTCCAGAAGCAGCTGTTTCTCATGGTGTGAATTATGTGCGTCAGCCAGACCTATAAAACGCTTTTCATCTTGATGTAATGGGAGCGGTGAATCAGCACAGCGGGACTAACAAGAAGATTAAAACACAGAGGCTACTGACAGAGAATGAGAAAATTACCAAGAACAACATCAACATTCCATCGAGTGATTTACTGACTTGAGAACTTCAACCGGTGTAACTAGTTACTAAGTTATTAGTTACTGTAATTAAATTACTTTTCCTTTGGAAAAAGTAAAGTAAGGGATTACTCAAATTTTTCCGGTAATTTAATTACAGTTACTTCTGATGTAATTAAACTAAATACTTAGTGTAATATATGTGTGTGTAATAGTGGAATTGACATCAAAATTCAAAGTCTAACTTTAAAATCCGTACTTTAATGTATTATTCTAACATTTGTAATACTTTGGTCAGTTAATAAAAAGACTTTATGTAGTTTTATATGATTTATTTGAATTAATTAAAAGAGCCGTTTCAAGTCTATCCTTGAATCACTTAACTAATCAAGGTTGATGTAGGATATAGAAAGTAATTAGTAATAAGTAATTAAATACTTTTCGGAGAGAGTATTTGTACAGTAATCTAATTACATGGTTGAATATGTAATTAGTAACTTGTAATTAATTACTTTTCAGAGTAACTTGCCCAACACTGACTTCAACTCTAGCGCTCAGTTTCTAGGGAGTTCAGGCTTAAATTGACATACGTGTTCACAAAAATGCAGTAAATCTCAGCACGACCGGCCATGACCAGGACTAAGATGCACTTTATATAAAAGAATACACTTAACTTTACACAACACTGATGCTTTCTGAGTGCAGTAAAGTACAAACAATAGATCAATAAACCAGTTCTATTATTAAACAACTACTAATATGTCTGAGTGTGATAATATCAATTATTAATGGATCCACAAGCTGCACAATCACTCATGCCAAAGATTTGGGGTTTCTTTACAATTTGTGCACCAGACATAAATAATACAAGTCATGTGCAGTGTTAAGCACCACTCACATCATCTTCATAAACGTGACACTGGACGACAAAACCAGTCTTAAGTAGTACAGGAACATTTTTAGAAACAGCCAAAAATACAATGTATGGGTCAAAATGATTGATTTTTCTTTTATGTCAAAAATCATTAGGATATTAAATAAAGATCGTGTTCCATGAAGATATTTTGTAAATTTCCTACCGTAAATATATCAAAACTTTATTTTTGTGAGTAATATGCTATGCTAAGGACTTCGTTTGGACAACTTTAAAGGCGATTTTCTTAATATTTTGATTTTTTTGCACCCTCAGATTCCAGATTTTCCAGAATAGTTGTATCTCGGACAAATATTGTCCTACCCTAACAAACCAAACATCAATGGAAAGCTTATTTATTCAGCTTTCACGTGATGTATAAATATTCACACTTGTAATCTGGTTTGCTTGTTTGTTTTTGTTTTTTGGTAAGGCTCAAGAAAAGAAAACATTCAGTAAGCTACCTCACAAAACATTCATCATAAAGCTGACCAATCAATGTTGTGATATCCTTACGCTCAGGAGAAAATGTATAATTGTTTTGTTCCGGAGCAAGAGAATCAAACTTGAAACTGTAAAACACACAACAGAGCACATTGTAACCACACCAAGATGATTAACCCATTAACAGATTTGGGTCGGTACAGACAGAAGACTTCATTAAATGACCCTTGAGCAGAAACAGAGGTCAAATTCAACATGTCTTTCTTATAGGTTTATTGTGCGCCGTTATCAAACAACGCAAGTCATTCCAGCATCTCAATGCAATGTTTGACTGTTTCTTTGAGCGGATTCAAGAGAAAGAACAGCAGAAAAAGAGAAAGTGGTGTTAAGGGATGTGGAGTCGTCAGGTCACTGTGCCAGAATGAAAGGCTAACACACACAGCGTCTTATCAGCCGTAGCACATGTTGGGCCGAGCAGAGGACACAGCCGTGACAGGAAACAGGAAGTTTAATGTATGAAGAGTGACAACAGATGAAAGAGCTCCACATCAAATCTCCTGTACGCGTTCCATTTACTTTAAGAATACATTCATCTTTGCTGTTTGGCCATGTGAACAGGGTGTGCAGCTGAAGTCGCCACACGGGTGTATTCCTACATGTTTCACACCTGGTTGAGGTTACAGGGAACGGGGGAGTGAACAACATTTCTGTGACATGATGAGGAGGTGTATGGATCTATTAATGTCGTAATGAAGCCAGAAAACAAAACTCACCACAGAAAATCAAGCAGGACAACAGACTTAAGAACTACAAGAATCATGCCACCAACAATGATATTGAATATCAACAGGGTCATTTCTGCTCTAATTTCACAAAACCGTTTTATTCTATTTCATTTAGAAAACCTGCAGGATTCAAATAATAATATGATAAGTGATCAGGATGTTTGCCATATTAATGTCTGATTTAAAACAGATTTTGAATATGTGTCGAGCGCCTGACAATGCAAGCACATGCTAATTATTAAAATCCTTACATTGTCGATAGTGTCTGTCACAATCCATCTGCTCTATTAAATAACAAGTGCTTATTGTTTCTTTCAAAGGTAAGAATCTTATTTATGCACAAATAAAGATGAAACATCTATAATTGGTACATCGCATTACTTCAGGTTTATACGATTCAAGGTATCCAGTGTACGATTTAACAATGTATCTTTCTAAATATAATTATTTCCTCAAACAGCAAACTCTGTCTTATTCAATTTCTATCTGACTAACAAAAATTTCTTAGAAAGCAAGAATTCACAGAGCGGTTTGTCCATTCTTTTCATCGCAGACGGTATTGGGCTGCTTGATCATGGGAAAAATGATAACCAACTTTTAATCACGGTTAATAAACACGATTATTTTGTCAGTTCAGAACTTTTGTTTTTAATTTCACTTCAGCATGTTTATAAGGCCTATACTTTACAGCCAATGAATAATCTGCTGCCATTGAACTTCTTCAACACCGTTTCGGTGTCATTTAAACACTCCACCACAAAAATGAACATTTTGTGACCTTCGGAATGAAACTTTGCTTCCATTTTTGATTTCTTGTTCTTTGTTTATAAATCATTGGTCACCCTTCATGTTTGTCTTTGGGTTTTGCAAAAAAGTATAAAAATAGTAGAAATGCAGTGAAAAATGTTGTGTTTTGCATCTCCTGTAAAGTGGCAGTTTAAAAGATACCAGCTTTGCCATGATTTCCCGACCTTATCAGGAGTTTTGTGCTTGCTTTTAAAACATTAATATCACAACAATTATGCTCAATTAATTGTGGGAAGCATAAATCGTTATCACGATTAAAATACGATTAATCGTGCAGCACTAACAGACGGTCATGGATTAGTAACAGGGAGGACATGTGTAAAAACGAAGAACGCTTCATCTGACTATGAGAAACTGACCTTTGGATAGAAAAGACAAGACGACATTCTCTTCCACTGCCCAAAACTCACATTTAGATACAAAACATCTGGATCGTAAAATATAAAGGGGTTTTAAAGATACAGTGTTTCATTTTTGTGCCATTTAAAGCAGAAAGCAAAAATAGACTGGTGTCTGGTAACATTTTTGGAGAACATGCCAATAACAAAAACTGTACAAACATCCATAATCAAGAAGTTTTTGAGGGGATAAAATGAAAATTCACTGTTGTGAAGTCATAAAAAACAATCTTTTAGTGACTCTCAGACTGTCGTGCTTTGTGTAAATACTGAAATCACTTAAAAGTGGACGTTTTTAATAAACTTCACTCCCGCTGCTGAATCAGCAAAAAGGTCTACGGAAAGCATGAACCGAAGTTTTCTCAAACCTGTTTGTCTGCTACAGAGCCAATATCAGTTCAGATGCCAACTTGGCCACAGGGATTGTTTTCTACTGCATTGCCATCACCATTTTTTCTTCGATTTGCATGCAATTCTGAACAGAGCGTTTCAATCAAACTTTATTTACTGATGAACTCTACAATCCAAACAAAAGTCCACGCAAGTGTGTTTATTCAGTTCGACTCTAACGAGAGCTAAAAGCTTTGAGCACATACAGCAGATGCCGAGACGGTTTACAGTTACCCTGTTATTCAATTTCAGCTCGTCTTTTTCATGGGTGGAGCTGTGGAATAATTGAATACAGCTGTCAGACTCAGCGCTTTATGCCAGTAATATGTAATCAGGCAGAAACTCAAGCAGTATAAGACCTTTTCTTATCTTTAAGGAGGCTTTTGTGGTAATGGTTTGGACGGCAGTTTCCCAGCAACCTTTTGGCCTGAAATCCGTTTTATTTGGACATCACCGACTGCGTTCTGTAAAGTACAGAACGAAATAACTAAAACAAACTACTCCTTTCCTAAGATTTGGATGAATTTCAAGGGTGGGGTCTCAACTCCCACCATAGGGAACCAACAGGAAGGCAGAAACAGGACGGATCAATAGCATTGACTGGAATCTGAATCGCCCTACACCTCGCTGGAGAGACCGGGCAGAAAAACAGCCATTGCACAACTTACAGCTTACATAACCTTTTCTGTTTTCTGTTCCTATACAGGTTTCTGTCAAATTTGGGCCGTAATTGCAAACCATGGAAAAAATTAGCAGGAGAAAAGAGAACGGCTGAAGCGTTAGAGAAGAACTACAACATTGAGAAATGTTGCTTGGAGAAGTTCATTAGTAGATGAACTCAACGACCTGTTATCACTACACTGCATACTACACTAGATCTGACTCATATTGTCTATTATATTTGCCATATGTCTTTCTTCTAAACTGCCTCACGTACAGTACAGTTAAAACACTGTATAACAGCAGATTCCCAAAAATGATGAGTTGTTAAAAATGGACAAATCCAACTGTTGGTTTAAATGAACCTAGAAAATGTCCATAAAATTTAAACCAACTACAAGAGGGATTTCAAATGGTAAATTCAACATATGAAATGTAAGAGGTACAAAAAGACGTTTAAGTGACGCTGTTAAAACGTCTGTCTGATGGAGCTAATGAAATTCGTCAGATAAAACATAAATATTTCATTTAATGCCTGGCTCAGTTGGCAGAGGAAAACAACAATGAGGAGTTAAACCGCATTATAATGTTAAACCACATTATAAGTATCACAGATGCGATAGACAACTACTGACTGCGTTGAGTTTTTCCATTGATGAAGTCCAAAAATGTGTCAAATAACCGACATGTGAAATGCAAACAGAAGCGAAGAACTAACTGAAAACACTCCCATGTGAGTTTGTCTTCATGCTTCGATCGCACGTGTGTGAAAAGAGAAAAGAATGAGAGGGCGTGTTCACGCCGTGCAGACAGAAAGAGAGATAAAGACAAACTACAGATTGGTTCGGTTAACCCGAGGCAGAACACTACACATCCAGCTGGATTGTTTGGACACACACACCAGATTCCCAAATATACCCTGAGGACACCGCAGCTCACCTACGGCTTCTTCATCCTCCTCCTTCAGAACGTTGTTTTCATCCGTGTCTTCCTGAGCGGACTTTCTACCATCATCTACTGGAACCACAGTGAAGCTGGTGGGCATTTTCTCACCACGCGCCTCAGAGCGAGACCCGTTCTTATCTCTGTCTGTCTCGCCCTCCCGCCGTGGCTTGTTCGAGTTGAGGTTCGAAGTTCTCAGCCGCGCTGATATCTCTCAGACACCGGCTTGCACATGTGACCAGCCCTGCTCCAAATAAGGAGGCAGCACTCCACCGCCCCTGTGGGCCGGCCTCAGCCTCCTCCTCCTCCTCCTCCTCTCGCCCGGGGCTGCATGATCCTCCACAGACACAACAAGACACCAGATAAAGGAAGCTATTTATTAAGAAACTTCCAGTGACTCGCTTAAAGCCTGTTTCAGAATATCTTAAATTAGAAACGTAATAGTTAGTGTAGAATACACGTAATCCTTCTTTTGTTTCTACAACAAAACAAATTTCAAGCAAGAAAAACAGTCAATATGGACCCATCATAAAGGGAATGTATTCACAGTATTCATCCTCATGTTGTTTAAAACTCGCGTGAGTTTCTTTTTTCTGTGTAACACAAAAAGACAAAATGTTAGAGCCAGACAGTCTCAGTCACCATTTACTTCTTTTTTAGATAAGGAAAGTGAATGGTGACTGAGATTAACAATCTGTGAGTAAACTGTTCCTTGTTTTTTTCTCTTATTGAGAGTAAAGTATTATTGCACTTTAATGCAATAAAGTTTTACAAAAAGAACCACGTTACAAAAGAACCACCGTGTTTACGTTTCAAGAAGTCAACCCATCAATGGCTTCCTGACGCAAACAATTGAACTTGAATATTTTAGCATGAAGCTTGCAGTAACAGTGGCAATAAACAGGTTTGACATCTGACACGCCTGTAATTGCACTCGCTCATGTACAAAACGCAAAAACAAGACATACAGCAAGAATAGGGCAGGCTTTTATCAAAGCCGTCCAACAGCACCACTCTGTAGTTACAGACGGCTCATTTATTGAAGGAATGCACATTCAGATCAACAATGAGACGTGACATAAGATCTTCCCGAGTAACACGTGTCTGTGATTGTTGCGTTACATGCGGTTCAATGACATGCCTGCGCTGGCAGCGTGAACGTTCTAGGTTCACATGCGTGCCGTTCAGGATCTGTGGCTTACGAAATGTTCGGATTTTCCTCCTTTCACACTGGAATTCAGACATTCCTCATGCTACGCAACAAATGGAGGTTTTTCTTTTCCAGGGAACACCTGTAGCAGTCTTTTTGTGCATCATGTCTTTTCAGAAAAGGAACAATTTGTTCTCTGTAACTTTACGTGTCATCTGTTCTTTATAAAGAAATGTCTTAACAATGTTTCAAACTATGTTCAAATTTGCTCAAAGACACAAAAATATGCAATCAACACCAACGATCTTCAAATTCCAAATATCTGAAGAGCATTTAGGATTAACCCAATTTACAATCAATGGTGTTAATGATAATCTTATCTGAAAGCATTTTAAGGCATCGGCTGGCTCTGTCAATATGGCATGTGAAGCGGGATGCATCAATCCAGATATGACAACAACCATAGATAAACATATCACCTAATAGCTCAAGGACACATGTACTAATTTAATAGGTTATGAACCCCAAAATAAAATTAAAATAGATGTTTTGCTCTGTAGATATAACTTATTAGGATTTTTATTGATCTGCCACAAAATGTGAAATATTTACTTCATTTCAGTTAGATGAGTTTAATAGGTTTTAAAGCCACAGAACATCAGCAGATAAGACGTTTGTGTTGTTATCAGTAATGTTTATTCCACATTTCTCATGGTCAACATGACATGCGGAACATTCAGTCAACCAAAGAGAAGCAGGAGGCAGCAGGTTTATCTGAAAGTGCTCTCGTGAGGTAACACACACAAAGGATGCACTTGTGTCCTGCCGTTCTGGGAGTCGAGCACTTGAGATTCAATTACACCGCAGTGCTCTGAGCAGACAGACCTCTGAACACCCCCCACACCCCCCGCTGGAGGACTCACCGGTCAAACCCATCAGGTCAGAGAGATAAAAATAACACAAACTGAGAAGTGAGCCAAAAACACAGGGATTACACGGATGCGGTGTTCTTTCAGCCATTATTGCTCAAAATAACACTCAAAAATGTTTAACAGCAAACAAAATTGATAGCCCTTTAAAAGCAGCAAAGAGTTCAGTTTAAGCAATAGCCCATAGAAAAGATGCATTGATTATTTACTACCCATAATAACACTCCAAATCGGCATTTAAATCTGCATTAAAAGAAAAGAAACTCTCGTATGGCCTCAGAACATTTATGCATTTGACAGACATGTTTATCCAAAGCATTCTATACATTTTTAGTATGCGTTTGCTTTTTAATGACATGAAAGCGAGTAAAAATTACAGAATATTCCTTTAGTAATAGTCAAGTTTTGTGTACCTACTGCTGCTCCATGTAAGCTGCAGATGCTTGACTGAACACATTACAGCCCAAAGGTGAAAGATGTCTGTTCTGTTATCTGCATAAGACACAAGGAATTTCCAATTATGAAGGACTTTGCTTGTTGTTCTTATATACGGTATGTCCATCTTTTCTGATCCGAAAAGGTCCAAACAAAACCAGCCAGCTGAGGCTTAACCCTACATGCAAACTGAGCAAAAAGAAAAAGTTAATCGTCTGTCATCATGTTAGTCCAGCCTGATCTCACACATAAAAACGCAGTTAGTCCGAGAATTAAAAATGCTGGAGCAGAGCTTCCCTTTCCTTGCATAAAATTATTTGAATATTGTAATATTAAAAAGTTGAACTGCAGGATTTCACTCTGTCATCAGACATGACATCACGTATATCTGCATACAGATGTACTGTAACTAGGATAACTGTCATTATATGGTTTGTGTGGTTCTATAAGCATATGATGGACTGTCAACACACACCACAGAGCCCTGCAACACCGATCCAGAGCAATCAACCAAACGACATTATTCTTAAAAGTTATGGCCATGAAGAAATGTAAACGTGAATTTTTATGCCTTAAGATATAAACACAAAATAATTCCCATAAGTGTCCATGATCATTTAACACCAAAATGCCCAAAGGCGTTCCCAGTTCCAGCTTCCTCCAAATGAAAACAAAAACCAAAACCAGCCCAAAAACCGATCACACTGTAGACTTCCAACTGTGTTCATATATACAGCTCAGCCTTTTGTTTCCTGCACTTTGAAAAGCTTGGTGATGCCTCAAACAATTAACACATAATGCAAAAATGAAAAAAATCACACATCACAATACAAACATAATGGCACAAGAGGTCTTAGAGGGGTCATGACCACATTTGGAAACACAACATATACACTAGACAGCACTCTGCTGCCACCTTATGATGGCCTCCGGTAAAACAAGCTGGACTCATCTCACATGTTCGAAATCAATTCTATATGAAATTCTGTCCTTGTTCCTCGACATGACAGTTTATTACGATTGAGTATTTTCTACCCACCATGCTACAGTAACAACACTGTGGAGTGAGACTACAAAGTGGACACGAACACTCATTTCCTGGCATCATGACATCATGCTGAATCAACTTTCCACTCGCTGATGTGTTTTTACACAAAGATTCTTTAGACCTGCAGTAATATTTCCACAGGAAGCTATACAGAACAAAACAGACTCGTTTGTTCCGGTTATTCTAGACACATTTAATCAGACTGGGAATGTCTGTTGGGGAGCTCATATTTAACACACGTTTATAAACGGACAGGAGAAATCTCACAAAGGGTCGCATGACACCAGAGGAATTTACAACAAGCCATACAGCTCACATAAAATAATTACTGAAAACTACATCCCAGTCAACACAGATGGACACTGACATTCATTTTGCAGCTTTAAGCAGGTGATGAAGGATCTCAAATATCACAGCAGATGCTCAGATCAGCTGTCCGTCATTCATGACAGGATCAGGTGACCCTTTTGTGCTTTTCTACAGCTAAAGATGCACAGCTCAAATGAAACATCTCCAAAAGTTTTGTCTGATCCTGGTGACTGCGAGATGTTTCTTGCGATGGTACGCTGGGGAAAAGCTGAAGGTCAAACAGCCCAACAGTGCCAACGTCTAAAGCTTATCTCCATTATTGTAAAGCTTTAGATTTAATAATCGCAGTCAACAGACATGACTCACAAATCTGTTCTTAGCATGGACACAAAGTCTTTGGCTATGTTCCAAAACGTAGTGATCTCCCTACATAGTCATCTTCCTTCTAAGGCAACATCTTACCAGTCACAGAACATCACAAGTGAAATGCACTCAATCAACACACTATCCTTGTATTCGCAAAAAAGACAGCAAGTCATATGGGTTTGGGAACATCATGAGGGCGACTGAATCAGTTTTGGTTGAACTACCCCTTCAAGAAGGTGACTTGCAGCGGATGGTGCTTCTCGAGTTTCTACAAATACAAATGAAGAAACAATGCCAAGCTGATCTTGACAGCAAAAGTTTATTTAGCAATGTAATGCACCACCTGTTCCTTTCAATGCCTCGGTGATATTTGAGAGATGGAACGTGCTGACATGAAAGAGTCATGAGCCAAGAGCACGCTGTTCTTTATCACGGGTTTCACGAGTCTGGAAACTCCCCACAATGGACAAAAAGAGGAACCAGAATTGATTCTTAGTTTCGATCTGTCATCCAAGGGCCTAATCGGGTATCTCCAAACTAGAGGTGAAGAGACTCAAAACACACTCAGAGGTGAAGAGATAGAGACAGTACATCCGTTCCAAAACACACTGAATTTACCTCATCTCATAGTCAAAAACGTTTCAACACTGACAGCAACAAAAATCACTGAGGTTACACAATCACTGGACTGTTTTTGACTAGATAAATGTGAAAAGATACAAAATTACAGAATATCATGAATATCAAATATTGTTTAAAATTATGATGTCATCAATAACATTTTCAAGTGACAGATCAGAACCGTAGCCAGCCTTGTGGAAGGGGGGTTCATTTTCTCAAAACGTGAGCCTTTTTGTCGTTTCCCCCAACATTTATTATTTAATTTTGAGGGTTAAATACTTGTATTCTCGAACTCCACTATTTATGTGAAGGCCCCACTCTCCACACAAACGGTCAAATGTGTAATCGGAGGACCACTACGAATCCAGCTGCTCTTTACAAATACTCAGAAGAACTCCTTGTTCTTTATTAAGGGATACTTTCAGGTGTTAATTAATAAATTAACTAACAAACATGTAGTTGACCTGGGCAGTTTTAACAAATGAATCCTCATGACTCCAGTATTAGCTAAGGTTAGCCCTTTCATGGCCGTAGCCAGGGTTTGAAAATGAGTGAGGTCTGTGGTGGGGTGTCAATAATTATACCTAATATTACCAATAAATGCTATAAATCATACAACTTTAATAAATACAAAGAAGACTAAAGTTAACAAATGATAAACGTATACCTATAAACAGGGCTTGATACTGTGGCTAGTGGTTTTCCAAAATGACTAACAGCTCCTTTCTTACCTGCTTCCAGCGGGTCTCACACCAGTGTTTGTCTGGAATGGGAGACGAGCGCTGTAACGAGGAAGCTATCTGTCACTAGAGCAATCCTGGAAGTCACGGAGTCTGGTTTACTTGCACAGTTCTCTCTCGCTGGTCTCGGTTGCACTAATAGCCACCCAGCATTTTCACTGTCAACAATTTTGTTTTGGGGAAATGATTTTATATGACTAAAGTTGACAATGGCATCCAGTGAGATCATGCGTCGAAAAACATGCCCAAAATAAAAACAAAAATGTTCCCGTACGTTGTTGAAAAATAAATGCCTGTACGATATGTGATGTGAAAATGTAGAAGAGTTAGTTTGGCGAAAGGTGGATTCGAACTTGGTTGATAGCGTCAAAACTAAAATTACTTGTCACACGTCCTACTCACTGCGCCACTGCAACTGCTGATAAAAGCTGTCGTTTTTGTACTCACATTTTTTTGTGCTTCCGACGTCCATGGTGTTAATTATTGGTAGTTGTTTAAAAGGATACATTTTCATTACAAAAATTCACAAAAATACTGACTTAATTCTGGAACTTTGACAGTGAGGGGTGGGTCGTTCGAACCCCCCCTGGCTACGGGCCTGCAGATGTGGAGACACTGGAGTGAATGATGAATTAGTCCCCAAAAAGAATCAACAATCTGTTATATAGGATTGGCTTGTTTAAACAAAAACCATAATAATAATCCATGGTTTTGGTTTACTTGCCAAATTACATCAATGTGCATATGCAAAAACTAATTCTGCAAATACAAAAATCTGTCACTAAAATAAATGAATGAAAGCAAACTGCAGGCAGTATACTAAGTGTCACAATAATTTTGCTTCTTTTGGAACAGCTTTTGGCTCTTTTTGCCTCATTATAATACTGCCTATGTAAGCAGTTCACTAGAGTTTGAAAGAGCGCTTGTGTAAACAAAGCAACCATCTGAACACAAGCACTGGGAGAAATTTATGATGCCAATTAGAGCAATAAAGTCACAAACAACTCCTTGACTTTAAAATGATCATCGCCCAAAGGCAAACAAACCGGATGATGTCCATCTCATTCACATGCGAGGAGAGGAAAATAGTTGCAGTAAACTGGAAACGCTGTTGCACAAGAACAGCTCGTCACTGTTGTTATGAACATGCAGACAAACAGGCAACACAAATATACGTGTTAAGGACGTGGTTGTCGAGTCAGCTGTTAACAGTATCCTGATGAAGAAATGCCCTAAATAAAAATTCCCTCTTCTCGGTTTCACACTCTCAGACCCTCATTGAAGACCACCCTCCAACACACGGCCTCCATCAGAGCACAGCATAGCACATGTCAAAACAGAGGTCACACGTCCACATTCATCCAACCAAGACCTTCACATCTACTGAGTTATTTGTTGACATCATGAACTCGTTCATACGACCCTACAGAGTAGATAGTAATAAAGCTCATATCACCTCACCAGAAACATGTGTGGCGTGAGAAAATGAACACTTTCAAGAATACCTCCCCCACGGGGTTTTGCTAAATCAGCACTGAAGCCTGAGAAAATAGATCATGATCAAGAGCAGTGTCATATGGCCTACAAAACCATTTAGTGTACTCTAATACGTCATTCCAAACCTGTATGACTTTCTTCTGTTTTGATGAATGTTCATAACCAAATAACACTGAACCCCACTGACTTCCATTGAACACAAACCCAGACATTTCTCAAAATATCTTCTTTTGTGATTCACAGAAGAACGAGTCAGGTTTGAGGGTGAATAAATAATTCATTTGTATTTTTGCGTGAACTACCCTTTTCCAGACAAACTGTATTTATATTACTATTTAAGATACAGTGTGCGATCTACATTTAACTTCCAAAACAATTAAAGCAATTTTTCATTTTATAAGTAAACCTTAAACAAAGCTCAGGGTTCATCAATATTTCTCAGTATTAATGAATAAGACCACAGTATTGTTCTGGGCTATGAGAGCATTGCCACATATGAATAGTGATGTCCTTTGCCCATAGTGAGTGTGTAACCCAATCCAACGCTTGCCATACCCAACGCTCACTGGCCCAACCATCTGGAAGATGACTCCCATTTGCACTTTTCCAACAGCGGGGCGTTTCACACGCTAACGGATGACACTGATGTTTCAACAGATCTCATAAACAACTCTATGCCATCAGACTACATTGAAAACCTAGTAAAACCCATTAGAAAAATATCTTTATTAACACTAAAAATAACTTTTAAAACAAGATGTTGAGCTTCGATTTTTTTACTGTATTAAATTACCTGAAGTAAGTGCTAACTCCTGATCATCTTAAGACCTTCATAAGTTTAACAGGAGATCATCTCTCACAATTACACTACTAAAGACTTCTTTACAGACTATATGAGCAGCTAATGTAGACACTTAAGAAACTTCGGTTTTAAGAGCGCTTCGATAACGGCAATGCTAAATTTAATGAGGGGCACATTAAAGCTTTCATATCTATCAAAGATAAAACATGACACCGGTTATTACAACCCTAAAAAGACTTAATTTGGTTAGACTTTTCCTTTCATCCACATGTAGCGCGTAGACTTCATTACTTTATATTACTCAAATTCAGACATTTTAAATAAAGACCTTCACATACGAACGTGCATCCAATCCATTATTCTTTGTGTGAGTGTTTTCAGATGCAGTCTATTAGATGTCTAACCCTGGAAACAAACAGATGTGTCATGGTAAATAATGAAGACAGCTGAGCATGGAGACCCATGAGAGTCCAGTCACACAAACCCCTAAAATTATATCTGTAAAACAAAACGAGCTTCATGTCCCATTAAACACTGTACTCTCATTGAGTCTGTGTGAAGACAATTAGACTAAACATTACAAAATCATGCGCTTGATTTGTCCATAAAGTGAACTTTAAAGTTTAATTTTAAACATCCTTACTGCATATTTGACTCACAGGAGGAAAAACATTTCAAGCTAGTTGAAAAACACAATGTAAAATATGAATTAATACAATTTAACTGAACGCCACAATAAGCCATCAAACAATATTCGTGTTCATTTGAAAACAGTCTGTCGATATTTTCCTGTCAGAAAACATGTAAATCAGCTCGTATATTAAAGGAGAGAAGAAAATTGACCTGAGAGAATTAAACCCCCTCAGAGAGATTGAGCGCGTCAAAACAAACCGCCTGAATAAATAACGCAAAACTCGATTAACTTCATGATTTAAACGCGCAGACTATTTTGTATGTTTCCTACCTAACTGGTCAGATCAAACAAATTTTGCTTCACTTTCTTACACCGTGTTTACATTGACTAACTAGCGCGCGCGTCCTTCATTTACATTGGGCTCGTGCTGGTTTTGAGCGCTATAATGAAGACTCGACGCTGTCAGTCGCGTGTCTTCCTGGTAATTTAGCGTCGAGGCGACGCGTCTCACCGAATCTGTTGGGCTCTCTGCTGTACTGGAGGATGGGCACTGATCCCCGCCGTTCGTCTTCACCGGCACCGGCGTCCAAAAAAACGGAATCTCCGTCCACTCTGTCTTCACCTGCGCGCGCGTCGCCGCGGTCCACCGGCACGACCATAAATCTCTCGCTCATGTCGGTCATCCGTGGGTCGGACCTGTCCGGTGTTTCTGAAACTTCAGGGATCAGACGCCTTACACCCGTGATTCATTGCCGGTAATCCGTTAGTTTATGTGAGTGTGTGCGCGCGCGTGTGAGGCGCGTCCATGTACTGTAGAGCGCACCACGCTCATTGGCTGACACCTAAAGAGGCTTCATATAAATACATACAGGTAAATACTATATATCCTGTACACTAGAGAAGACACAATGAAATGGTTGCAGTGAAATATATCAGCTCTATTTTAATCTTATTTCTTCCATCTATCATCTATCTAAAACCCAATTTACGTTGTCCCAGAAATGCTTTGCTAATTCTTGAAAGTCTGTTTTAAGCTATTAGTGTTGTATAGGGTTAATCATTTGACTTCTGTAAACAGTTAGGCCTATTGTTGAATTGACCTGTTGTTTAATGAAAAGATGTTATTTATTAGTTTTATCGAATTCACACACAGTCATTTCCACATGGGCCCGTGGCTTCATTAACACACTTAACACACACGTTTTCTTTTTGTGTGTTGTTTTTTCTCTCATAGATACTGATGAGTAACAGATATAAGATTTTATAAAACCTATTCACACACAATATTAAAATAGTTGCATTGGATGAATGATACTGGCTCAGATGTGTGAATCGCACACTCACGGACACATGATTTTCACAATGTCACCTCATGCATGTAATGAATTGATCTGTGTGTGATGTTAATGAAAATCGCTGCGAACAGTTATCTCATCTCAGTCTTGAATGTTTGGCCGGTCTCATTAAACGCAGCAGCTTCATCTCGTTGTGAGTCATGCAGAGCTGCGCATCAGGAGTGACAATTCAGTTTTCTCTTCACTGGAATCACGTGAGATACATTGTGAGATTACTGTATGTTAACATTTACTTTTTTTATTGTTTTGTATTTTTAAGTGTTCTTACAATTTGTTACAAGTTTGTTTATTTTCAGTCTCCAGCAAATCTCTAAGGCTTTTGTCTCAGCTGCTGTGGGTTATTTTAAGAGATGGACAAAGTGGTACGGGATGCTTCACATGCCGCCATTGACCGAACACAAACACACATGGGGGCTGAGATTATGCCTGTCTGGTTCTGACACAAAATGAACCTCACTAATATAAATATAAGATTCAGCCTACCTTTACGCAGTGATTTCTTTTGGTTTAAATTCTCTATAGGTTGCAAAACATTTTGCTTTTGTTTGTAACATGTCTTCTAACATTGATAGAGAAACTGTTTCTATCTGACTGTCATTTTGAAACAGTGAGATCACAACAGCAATGCACTAAATCAATAAATACATGAGGCCCAAAAATGTCATGAATGATAAAAATATAGCAAATATACTTCTCAAATCAGAAATGTGTAGTTTTCTTATATAACCTCCAGGTGGCAGTGTTTAATAATACAACAGTGTGGTACAGTGACACATGTACAACATTTTCAGTCTAATATCCCTGTGGAGGCTTTTATTTATATAGCTTATGGTAAACTATTGTAGCTTGTTTAATAGTATTTTTTTATGAAATACAAACCACAATTGATCTTATGACAGATTTTTGACAGTTAATGTAGTTAAATAATAGAGACCTTAAATTAGAAATAAAACTAAATGATAGTAAAAAGGAGTTATTTTAAATCACAAGTGAAATAAATCATTACATTAAATAATAAAGATTACATAGCTGTATTATTACATTTAAGGACACATTTTACAAGAAGCAGTTAAAATAGTGGCCCAGCTAGTGATGGGAGAAACTAAGCTTTTCGAAGCTTTTGTAATGGGTAGAAGATATAGGGACTACAAATGAGAAAACAAATCTGGATATCTTTGATTTTCAAAATTATAGACCCATTACTAAGGTGCCTTTTCTGCTGAAAGTTCTGGAAAAAGTGGTCTTAAACCAACTTACTCCGTATTTATTATCCAACAATATTTTGGACCCCTTTCAGTCTGGTTTTAAGGCCAAGCATTGTACCGAGACTGCCCTCCTAAGAGTGACAAATGATATCCTACTATCAATTGACTCCGGTAAATGTGTAGCACTTATGTTGTTGGATCTAAGCGCTGCTTTTGATACCGTGGACCATTGCATTTTGTTAAACAGATTAAAACATGAGGTTGGTATACGTGATGCTGCATTAGTATGGTTTGAGTCTTATCTTTCAAACAGGAGCATATCTGTTGAAATTGGAGAATTTTCTTCATCTCCAACGCCGATTACATGTGGGGTACCACAGGGTTCAATTTTGGGTCCAGTCTTATTTTCTCTTTATATGCTCCCCTTACGTTTGATTTTTGAGTGTCATAAGGTCTCTTATCACATACAGTATATGCAGATGATACCCAGTTTTATTTGCCATTAGACTCTGGCAGTGATTCTGTCCCTTCATTGCTAGCCTGCTTAAAGGATATTAAAGAATGGATGGATGTAAATTTTCTCCAGCTGAATGATAAAAAGTCTGAGGTCATCCTCTTTGGCTCAAAAGCCCTTATTGATAATTACAGTACTCTCCTGGGGTCCCTTCAGACAAATAACCACCCATATGTAAAAAACTTGGGGTTATCTTTGATTGCCACTTGAAGTGTGATAAACAAGTAAACTCTGTGGTCAGAGCTAGTTTCTTCCAACTAAAGCAGTTGCGAAAGTTAAAATCTTTCCTTTCTTTCAGTGACTTAGAGACAGTTATTCATGCATTTATCTCCTCAAGGCTTGATTACTGCAATGGCTTGTATGCTGGAATTAATCAGTCATCACTCTCGTGACTTCAATTGGTACAAAATGCTGCAGCTCGATTTTTGACTGGGACAAAAAAGCATGACCATATTTCGCACATTAGAGCCTCCCTCCACTGGCTTCCGGTGAAGCAAAGAATTGATTTTAAGGTCTTAACGTTTGTTTTTAAAGCTTTACATGGACTTGCTCCTTCTTATATATCAGAACTTCTGAATCTTTATTCACCTCAAAGATCTCTCAGATCCTCAGACCAGCTATTGTTGAACGTCCCTAAATCACGTTTGAAATCTATGGGTATCAGGTCTTTTTCAGTCTATGCTCCTAAACTCTGGAATACGCTACCAGTAACGATCAGAGCCTCTACTACATTAACTGGTTTTAAAACATCTATTAAGACATTCCTCTTTTCTCATGCTTATTTACAGTATAAGTAGTTTTATTTTTGTATTTGTACTAGGGGTTGTAGTTTGTGTTTTAGCATTTCTTTCTATGAAATATCATGCAATGTATGTTGTATTCCTGTTTTTAGTTTAACTACTGACTGGACATGACTTGTTCTTTTTATGTATGTTGTTGCTATTGTTATGTGAAGCACTTTTTAAGCACTTTTTTTTAAGGCACTATACAAATAAACTTGACCTTGACCTTGACCATTATATGGACTACAAATCCCACAGGTCATATTGTTATAAAAGGAAGTCCAATTCTAGGGGCTTCCTCTTTGCGGCACCATGTGGTGTGGGAACTTAAGGATGTGTAAGAGCTGATGAAAACAACACCAGTTGATTAAGGTAAATATGAATTACTATACACCCACCATCCATTCAAGTCACTGATTAACCCTTAAAAAAGTATGACTGCTCCCAAAGGATTTTATCTGACATCAATTTGGTAACATCCAATTGAAAACTCAAGAGAGCTTACTCAGCAAATTTAGGACCTTATTGTTGAAAGATATAAATCGGGAGAGGGCTACAAAAAAATCCATGACATTGAATCAATGAGCAATCAACAAAGTGAGGAATAAAGACCACAACAGTTACAAACGGGTAAGGACGACTGCCAAAGAATTGCAACAATTTCTGGCAAATACTGGTTGCTCTTTACACGTGACAACAATCTCCCCAATTCGTCATATGTCTGGGCTATGGGGGTGTAACAACACTCACAAGAACGAGAACAGGTAATTTCACAAAACAAGAGGTTTATTCAGAATATCTTGGGAAAGTCCATAGGTGCCTAAACACCGGAAAATCTTCAACAAGAGAAAGAAAACACGAACAGTCTTATCCTTAGGTAGCTCGTAACTGTAGAGCTGGTTGCCGAGGAAGAATCCCAGAGAGAAATTTGATACGAAAATCCTTAGAGTCCACGAAACAAGTGTCCCAAGAACGCGAGGTATGTCACATTGAGACCGGATGACTGTGAGCCTGGAGGTGAGATATTTATGTTTGCAGGCTGATGAGAAACAGGTGTTGTTAATTAGAATTTGGGTGACTTGGAACGGGTGCGTGAAACTGGAAATCTGGTGTCTGAGGGAGATGTGGTTGGTGGGTTCGTGACATTACCCCCTCCTCCACGGGCGTCTCCTGACGCACTCCACTGACGACGAGGACGGCCACGACCTCGTGAGGCTGGACGATCAGGGTGTAGACGGTGGAAGTCAGATAACAGGGTTGGGTCTAGTACGTCACGGTGATCAACCCATGATCTCTCCTCTGGACCATACCCCTCCCAGTCGATCAGGTATTGTAGCCGACCGTCTCGTCGCCGGGAGTCTAGAATTTGGTTGACGATGTAGATGGAACCTCCGGGGTAGATCTCTGGAGGAGGGATTGCTTCAGGTTCTGTGGAAGGAGGAAGAACAGGGTCAGTGTATGGTTTTAACAGTGAGACGTGGAAGGATGGTGAGATACGGTATCGGGCGGGTAGTTGGAGCTCATAGGTTACATCATTGATTTGTCTCACAATAGTAAATGGTCCAATATAGCGAGGGCTCAATTTCTTGCTAGGCAGACGGAGACGGATATTACGGGTAGAGAGCCAAACTCGATCCCCTGGATGGTAGGTGGGGTTGTCCTGTCGACGAGTATCAGCTTTTTTCTTATGCCTTTGTCTGGCTCTTTGCAGATGAATGTGGGCAGAATCCCAGACTCTCTTACTCTCTCGAAACCAGGCATCCACGGCCGGAACTTCTGACGAGTCTTCTGTCCAAGGGAACAGTGGTGGTTGGAAGCCGAGCACGCACTGGAATGGTGTAAGACCCGTGGCCTCCTGGTGGAGTGAATTCTGGGCGTATTCGGCCCAAGGCAGATACTGACTCCAGCGGTCCTGATGGTCATGACAGTAGGCACGCAGATAACGTCCAATCTCTTGGATCTTGCGTTCTGTTTGGCCGTTGGTCTGAGGGTGGTAGCCAGAGGAGAGGCTAATAGATACTCCTAGCAGTCTGAAGAAGGCTTTCCACACATGTGAGGTGAACTGGGAACCTCTGTCGGAGACTATGTCCTCTGGCAACCCAAAGTTGCGGAATACCTGATGAAACAAAGCTTCGGCGGTCTCCAGGGCTGTGGGCAAACCCTTCAAAGGAATAAGTTTACATGCCTTCGAGAACCGGTCGACGACTACTAGGATCGTGGTAAAACCTTTGGAGCTGGGTAGGTCTGTGGCAAAGTCAATGCCTATGTGTGACCATGGTCTTCGTGGTATCGAGAGCGGCATTAGCTTACCCTCTGGGAGGTGACGCGGTGTGGTGGACATCGCACAAATTGCACATCCCTTGATGTAGTGGTGAACATCCTGGTGCATGTGCGGCCACCAGTATTTACCTTGAAGCAGGGAGATAGTTCGTTGACGACCTGGATGACCAGATCCCGGGGACGTGTGTACAGAGTTCAGGAGGGTGAGTCGGAGAGAGGTGGGCACATACACCCTTCCCTCCGGACCTCCTGGTGGAGCAGGTTCCTTTAGGGTAGCTTGGTGGATCTCGTCATCCAAGGCCCATAGGATAGGACATACGAATACAGCTGGAGGAAGGACGGGCTCAGGGACTTCCGTGGGCGGATCGGGTGAGTGAATTCTGGATAGGGCGTCGGCCTTGGTGTTCTTAAATCCTGGTCTGTACGTGAGGGTAAAGTTGAAACGGGTGAAAAATAATGACCAGCGAGCTTGTCTTGGGTTTAAACGTTTGGCCTCTCTTAGGTATTGTAGGTTCTTATGATCGGTGATGACCTTGAAGGGGTGTCTGGCTCCCTCCAACCAGTGCCGCCATTCTTCTAGTGCTAATTTTATGGCAAGCAGTTCACGGTTACCAATATCATAATTCTGTTCTGCCGTGGATAACTTCTTGGAGTAATAGGCACAGGGATGGAGTGCAGGTGGTTCTCCCCTATATTGCGACAGAATCGCTCCTACCCCCACCATGGAGGCGTCCACCTCCACCACAAACGGAAGGTCGGGGTCTGGATGGGTAAGTGTGGGAGCAACACAGAAGGCCTCTTTCAGAGAATGGAACGCTTTGATTGCCGCGGGGTTCCAGGTGAGTTTACTGGGTTTCTTCTTAAGTAAGGATGTGAGAGGTGCTGCGATTTGGCTGTACTGAGCGATGAAACGGCGGCAGAAATTTGCAAAACCGAGGAACTGTTGGAGCTGTTTGAGGGTCTGAGGTTGTGGCCAGTTGCGAACTGCCTCTACTTTTCCTATGTCCATGCACACCCCTTGTGGTGTGATGACATAGCCCAGGAAATGCACAGATGTTAGATGGAACTCACACTTCTCCTTCTTTAAGTAGAGGTGATACTTGCGGAGGCGTTGGAGTACTTGCCGAACATGATGTTGGTGAGTCTCGAGATCCGGGGAGTATATAAGGAAGTCATCTATGTATATTATTAAGAACTTGTGTAGCATATCCCGGAAGATCTCGTTCATGCAATTCTGGAACACGGAAGGGCTGTTGGCTAAACCATAAGGCATGACGTAGTATTCATAGTGACCAGTAGGAGTAATGAAGGCCGTCTTCCATTCGTCACCTTTCTGGATTCGGATCAGGTTGTAGGCACTTCTAAGGTCTAGTTTGGAGAATATTTTAGCTCCTCGAAGCTCCTCTAAGGCGGCGGGTACCAGGGGAAGGGGATAGGCGAATTTTACGGTTTGCGAGTTGAGATGGCGATAATCGATACAGGGTCGAAGTCCTCCATCCTTCTTACCTATGAAAAAGAAACTGGATGCGGCTGGTGAGGTCGAAGGGCGAATAAACCCCTGTGAGAGAGCTTCTGAGATGTACTCCTCCATAGCTCGCGTCTCCGGGATTGAGAGGGGGTATATACGACCTTTGGGCAGTGAGGCTCCAGGTAGCAGATTGATTGCACAATCCCATGGCCGATGGGGAGGTAGTTTGGTAGCTGCAGACTTACTGAACACGTCCTGGAACTCCCAATAGATAGGTGGAAGCTCCACAGATATCGAGGAGGGAGGACTTTCCAATGTAGTAGATCCCAGGAGGGTGAACCCTTCCTGCTATGTCCCGTGGCAATGATTCGAGCAATAGTCACTCCACTGTTGGATGTCGCTCGTTCCCCATGCAATCACCGGCTGATGTTGAGCTAACCACGGACGTCCCAGGACAATATCCACGGTGGCAGCCTCTAACACTAGAAAGCATTTCTCCTCTTCATGATTATGCGGCAGTCGTAGTTTTAGTGGAGGAGTACAGGAAGTTACCAGGCCCTGGGCTAGCGGTTCCCCTTGAATATTGATGATTTGGTAGGTCGTACGACTTTTGAGACTGGGGATACCATGGAGCTTGAGCATACGAGAGGAGATAAAGTTGCCTGAGGATCCTGAATCCAGGAGAATCTTGACTGGAACAGATTTTTGAGCAAGAATCAACAATCCATCATTATGCGGAATATTCATGGCTATATTGTGTATATGTATGGAACTCACCGCAGATTTTGGAGGATGTACAGGGCAGGTGCTGACGACATGTCCTTGACCACCACAATATATACACAGGTTGAACCGTTTACGTCTGTCCTTCTCCGCTCGTGAAAGATGGTACCTGTCTGTCTGCATAGGTTCAGGTGTGGGGAACATCGGATCTGACACTGCGCGGAAGGCGGGTTGAAACTCTAGCTGTACTGCATTAAGGTTCTGTGATATATGTAGGGCTCTCTGCATAAAATTCTCCAATCCCACGGTGATATCATAAATGGCCATCTGCTGTTGAATGCGTGGATTGAGACCTCGTCGATAAGCCGAAAGAAGCGCTGCCTCATTCCATCCACTGGTGGCCGCCAGCGTGCGGAACTGTAGGGTGTACTCGTGAACGGTGTGCTGAGCTTGGCGTATTCTGAAAAGTTCGTCGTGCACCGACAAGGATGAGGTACAAGTATCAAACACCTCCTTGAAATGTGCAAGAAACCGGTCGAGGGATCGGGTGATAGGACTGTCGGCGTTCCACACGGACTGTGCCCATTGGCGAGCCCCTCCGGTCAGCAACGAGATGATGAACGCTATTTTAGCGCGATCGTTAGCAAATTGTTGAGGAAGCATTTCGAAATATAAGGAGCATTGGAGCAAGAAGCCACTACATTCTGATACCTCCCCGGAGAAAGTAGTAGGTTTGGCCATGGGACAAGCAGGGGCAGACGGCAGTGAAGGCGGTTGTAGTGATGAGCGGAGGAGGTCAACCAATTCCTGGAACGGTCTGAGATTTTCTGGGGGCTGGGATTCCATCCTCGGAAAATCCTTCTTCGTGATCCGGTCTTCTGTAACAACACTCACGGAAGAACGAGAACAGGTAATTTCACAAAACAAGAGGTTTATTCAGAATATCTTGGGAAAGTCCATAGGTGCCTAAACACCGGAAAATCTTCAACAAGAGAAAGAAAACACGAACAGTCTTATCCTTAGGTAGCTCGTAACTGTAGAGCTGGTTGCCGAGGAAGAATCCCAGAGAGAAATCCGATACGAAAATCCTTAGAGTCCACGAAACAAGTGTCCCAAGAACGCGAGGTATGTCACATTGAGACCGGATGACTGTGAGCCTGGAGGTGAGATATTTATGTTTGCAGGCTGATGAGAAACAGGTGTTGTTAATTAGAATTTGGGTGACTTGGAACGGGTGCGTGAAACTGGAAATCTGGTGTCTGAGGGAGATGTGGTTGGTGGGTTCGTGACAGGGGGATGGCAACATTTTATAACCAAAACAAACATCCAAGCCTGGCTAAATCTCCCCAAACCATGTGGAATATGATGCAAATCAAACAAATCAAAAAGCAAACTAATCAAATTACTCCAAAAGATATGTTTGGTACAAAAAACACAGCACATCACCAAAATGACACCATCCCCACAGCAAAGCATGGAGGTGGCAGCATCATGCTTTGGGGCTGCTGTTCTTCAGATGGAACTGAGGCTTTTATCGGGGTGGATGGAATAATGAGCAGCTCCAAACACCAGTCAATATTGGCCCAAAACCTGCAGGCATTTGTAAAAACACTTAAGATTAAGAAAAATTTCACCTTTCAGCATGACAATGACAGGAATGACTGACCTCCAAATCAACAAAGGAATGGCTTCACCAAAACAAGACCAAGGATTATGATTGGCCCAGCCAGAGTCCAGATCTAAGTACCATTGAAAATCTATGGGGTGACCTGAAGAGGGCTGTGCACAGGTGACGCTCAAACCAATTTGACAGAGTTAGAATGCATTTGCAAGGAAGAACGGCAAAGTATCGCAAGTCAAGAAGTGCAAAACTGATTGACTCTTACCCACAAAGACAGCATACTGTTATCAAATTTAGAGGTGCTTCAACTAAGTATTAGGTTAGGGGTGTGCACATTTATGCAACCTGACTATTGTAGAGTTTTTACTTTTCATTTTTAGCCCCTAAATGATTCTTATTGTTATTCACTTAAACATGAAGGCTGCCATTTTACAATTAAAGTCCCTGTGAACCGAAGTTGCGATCGTGTTTACTTCCGTATTTTGACACATTTCCGAGTGAAATGGAATTTTGAATGAGAAAAATAGTGGGCGCGGCTTTCGTCTTTCTCTGAGATTGGATTGATTGGAGGTATAAAAACATTTTGCATTTTGAAATGGAGCCAGCTGCAGACTGACTGTTAAAGGGGAGGAGTTAACGGATGCTCCGCCCAAGCCGTCTAACATACGTCATTTAAGATGGATATGTTAGCAGACAAAACCTATTTTAAGATAAAATTATTACATGATGCTCTGAAATACATTAATTTTGATTGGCCAGATTCTGGATTTCAAATAAGTCTTTAATATCTACATGTAATAATTGATTCATGAGGTTTTATCTGTGTAATAATTTGCAGCTCAAAATAAAGCCCTTCAGGAGATCATCACACTTTCAGGGTTTATTCTGACTGTACATTATCTTACGTACAGCTGTAAGAATGTCAACATTATCACATTTACAATTATCGCAATTCATGTGATGATAGAGATGATTATGAATGTAAAATGTTACAGTTTTGTATGAAGATCCAGAGCTGAGATAGAAACAGAAAAACAGATGGAGAATAGTTAGAGTATGTTGGGGAGATTTAAGGAAGGTTAGGTTTTGATGTCATGAAATTGAGTAAACCCCCCTGGGTGCCGGTCAGAGCACAAATAACGAAGAGACAGGTTTGTCGGTTTTATGTAGTGTATTGAAGGCAGCTGAATGTCAGAGGTATCAATCATCAAACTGTATCCTCACAAGCAGAGGTATCCGTTTAGTTTCTTTCATCAATGACTGATACCTTGAGGATACACTTGTGCAAAACGATTGGATAATCTGAAATATAAGCTTAGATATGAACTATAAACTTGAGCCCCAGCCGACGGCCGGAGTAGGATAGCACCGCTACAGCAACACTGACTACTGGGTAGAGCCGAACTGTAACCATATCAACAATTTCAACGTAAGAGTCCGTCTCTGAGGAGGCTTTAAAACAGAGTATCTGCTGTTCATAACATTTCAGACAGAGATCGACATTTACATTTATTCTGATCCATAACTGGAATGAAAGGATTGACTGAAGATATGAAGAGTCTTTAACTGGAGTCCAAACACAAAGTCCTTTATTTCACCAGTCTAAATTTTCAGAAAAATCTACTTTTTTTTAAATCATCCTAGAACATTTGTCTAAATCACTTGAAACTTGGCATTTGTCGTATTGTATGTATTTTATAAGTGATGCTTCACAAAATTAACAAATATTATTATACCGTAAATATAACATAACAAACAATGAATGAAGAAATGCTTCAATGCAAGAAAGATCTGTATTGTGATGTGTAACAGAAAATTCCTAATGCAATAAGCATACAGTATGGTTAATGAGGCTATACTTCAAATTTGATGGATGTTGTAACATCCTTTAATTTCACTCGGATACGTAAACAAATCATCATCATCAACTGCTTATCCGGAGTCAGGTCGCAGGGACAGCACCTCCAGCAGGGGACCCCAAACTTCTCTTTCTGTGCCACATTAACTGGGGGACCCCGAGGCATACCCAGGCCAATGTGTTGATTTATTCTCTCCACCTAGTCCTGGGTCTTCCCCGAGGCCTCCTCCAAACTGGACGTGCCTGGAACACCTCCTCAAGGATGCCCGAATCACCTCTACTGGGTCCTTTCAACTAAAAAAAAAAGCAGCTGCTCTACTCCGAGTTCCTCACAGATGGCAAAACTTCTCAACCTGTCTCTAAGGGAGAGGCCCACCACCCTCCTGAGGAAACCCATTTAGTCCATTTGTACCCGCGAATTAGTTCTTTCGGTCATGCCCCCATCCTTCACAACCATAGGTGAGGATAGTAACAAAAATTGACAGATAACTCAAGAGCTTTGCCTTACGATTCAATTCTCTCTTCGTCATAATGGTGCGATAAAGCGGCTGCAGTACCGCCCCCACTACTCTATACACCTCCATTGTCCCCTCACTTGTGAACAAGACCCTGAGGTACTTAGGACGTTTTCAATTTGTAGCAATAAATAATGAGGTGTCACGCAAATCGCAAGTCCAGTACGGTGTACCACAGGGCTCAGTCTTTGGGCCTCTGCTCTTTGCATTATACATGCTACCTCTAGGAGATACAGTGGCTTGCAAAAGTATTCACCCCCCTTCATTTTATTCACATTTTGTTATGCTGCTGCCTTATCTTAAACTACTTTAAATGATTTTTTTTTACATTAATCTACACTCCATGCACAATAATGACAAAACAAAAAACTGATTTTTGACAGCTTTGCAAATTTATTAAAAATAAAAAACAAAAATAAGTACATTGCATAAGTATTCATACCCTCAACTCAGAAAATGGTTATAGCGCCTTTACAGACTCAAATCTTTTTGGGTATGATGTGAAAAGCTTTACACATCTGCATTTGGCAATTTTCTGTCATTCTTCTCCTCAGATCCTTTCAAACTCTGTCTGGTTGGATGGAGATCATCAGTAGACAGACATTTTCAGGTTTCTACAGAGATGTTCAGTTGGGTTCAAGCACTAGCTGGGCCACTCAAGGACATAGACAGAGTTGTCCATAAGCCATTCTTGCATTGTTTTAGTTGTGTGCTTAGGATCATTGTCATGTTGGAGAATGAACCTTCTGCCCTGTCCGAGGTTCTGAATGTTCTGGGCTAGGTTTTCATGATCATTATCTCTGTATTTTGTGTACAGTCTCTGAAGCTGAAAAACACCCCGACATCATGATGCTGTTTCCACTACACTTTACTGTTAAGACAGTATTGTACAGGTGTTGAGCAGTGCTTGTTTTTCTAGACATGATGCATGAATCTGAGATTCATCAGACCAGAATATCTTGTTTCTGACAGTTTGAAAGATTCGTTGAAGTACGTTTTTGCATATTTCAAGTTTCCATGTGTCTTCACTGAGCAAAGGCTTGAGTCTGGTCACTAAGCCATAAAGCCCAGATTGGTGGAGTGTTGCAGTGATGTTTGTCCTTCTGTAAGTTTCTCCCATCTCCATATATGATCATGGAGCTAAACCAGAGTAATCATCAGCTTCTTGGTCACCGCTCTAATCAAGACCCTTCTCCATCGATGGCTCAGTTTGGACAGGAGGTCAGCTCAAGTAAGAGATCTGGTGGTTCCAAACCTCTTTCATTGAGGATAAATGGAGGCTACATGCTTCTGTGAACCATCAATACAGCAGATTTTTTTCAGAAGTCTTCCCCAGATCTGTGCCTTGATACAATCCTGTCTCAAAGCTCTACTGGCAGTTCTTTTGACCTCATGTCTTGGTTTTTACTTTGATATGCATTTTCAGCTTTTGCACCCTTTATAGAGAGGTATGTGCCGCTCCAAATCATACTTATTCAATTGAATTTGGCACAGGTTAACTCCACTCGAAGTGTATAAACATCAACAAGCAAAACTAATGCTTCTGAGCAAAATGTCAAATGTCCCAGAAAAGGGTATGAATACTTATGCAATGTACTTATTTTTGTTTTTTATTTTTTAATAAATTTGCAAAGCTGTCAAAAATCAGTTTTTTGTTTTGTCATTATTGTGCATGGAGTGTAGATTAATGTAAAAAATAATCATTTAAAGTAGTTTAAGATAAGGCAGCAGCATAACAAAATGTGAATAAAGTGAAGGGGGATGAATACTTTTGCAAGCCACTGTATAATAAAGCGACACGGAGTTAGCTTTCACTGTTATGCTGAGGATACACAACTTTATATTTCCTCGAAGCCTCATGAAACACAGCAGTTCCATCGAATAATGGAATGCATAGTCGATATAAAAAACTGGATGAGTAACAACTTTTTATTACTGAACTCGGACAAAACAGAAGTGTTACTTATTGGACTGAAAACTGCTATACGTAACAACCAAGAATACTGCTTAACTATTGACGGATGTTCCATAAAACCCTCGTCGTCAGCAAAGAATCTTGGCATTCTATTTGATAGTAATCTGTCATTTGAGAGCCACGTTGCCAACACCTGTAAAATTTTCCATTTTAAGAATATCGTCTCGGTTACGTTTGTAACCTCGGTTCCCTGATGGAGGGAACGAGACGTTGTGTCGAACCGACAGATGGGGTTCGTCCCTGAGAACCAATCGTTTCCGACTACTTAGAAAAGGCCTGCCTTGACAGCGTCCACAATCCAGTGGGCCAACCTCTGCTTGGAGACAGCTCTCCCCTGCTGCTGACCTCTGAAACAGACAAAGAGCTGATCCGAGCTCCTGAAGCTCTGTGTGTGGTCTAAGTATAGGCGCAGTGTGCTTACTGGACACAACACGGACGGGGTTGGGTCTTCCTCCCCAGTGGGGAGCACCTGTAAGTTCACCACCTGGTCCCGAAAGGGAGCGGTGGGAACCTTGGGCACGTAGCCGGGCCGAGGTCTCAGGATAACGTGAGAATCCCTGGGTCCGAACTCTAGGCAGTCAGGGGACACGGAGAATGCCTGTAGGTCCCCTACCCTCTTGATGGAGGCGAGCGCCATTAGGAGAACCGTCTTCATCGTGAGATGAGGAAGTGAAGCATCCCCTAGGGGCTCGAATGGGGGCCTGGTGAGACCTGTCAGGGCTACATCCAGGTCCCAAGAGGGTATGGAGCGCGGACGAGGCGGATTGCGCCTACTCGCGCCCTTTAGTAACCTAATGACCAGGTCGTGCTGCCCTAGAGACTTCCCAGCAACTGAGTTGTGATAAGCGGCAATGGCGGCTACATACACTTTCAGTGTGGAGGGGGAGAGGTTAGTCTCGAGTCTCTCTTGTAGGAAGGACAGCACTGACCCGATCGCACAACTCCGTGGGTCTTCTCCTCGAGAAGCACACCAGGTCGAGAAGAGGTGCCACTTGTAGGCGTACAGTCTCCCAGTGGCAGGTGCCCTAGCCTGAGAAATGGTAGCTACCACCACTGGGGGCAGACCACTCAGGATCTCCTCGTCCCGTCCAGGGGCCAGACATGAAGGTTCCAGAGGTCTGGCCTGGGATGCCATAACGTGCCCTTCCCCTGGGAAAGCAGGTCCTTCGTCAGGGGAATCGGCCAGGGGGGAGCTGTCGTCAAGAGCATTAGCTCCGAGAACCAAGTCCGGTTGGGCCAGTGTGGCACAATGAGTAACACTTGCTGCTCCTCTTCCCTGATCTTGCACAGGGTGTGTGCAATGATGCTCACTGGGGGGAAGGCGTACTTCCGCTTGTCCCGCGGCCAGCTGTGCGCTAGGGCATCCGTGCCGAGGGGTCCCTCGGTCAGAGAGTACCAAAGTGGGCAATGGGTGGTTTCGAGGGAGGCGAACAGGTCTACCTGGGCCTGCCCAAACTGCACCCAAAAGAGCTGGACTGCGCGGGGGTGGAGTCGCCACTCTCCGCGAGGTGTAGACTGACGAGAGAGTGCATCGGCTGTCTGGTTCAGGTCGCCTGGGATATACGTGGCATGCAGGGAGCGGGTCACCTGCTGACTCCACCGGAGGAGGCGTCGGGCGAGTTGTGTTAACTGCAGTGAGCGACCCGACTGGCGGCCCGGGAAAGCATGGCCGACATCTTGACATCCGCCTCCTCCTGAGCTCGCCCCCCCTTGGGGGGGAGCTGCAAAGAGTCGTCGGGATCAGATGCCAGCAATTCGCTCTCCGATGCTGCGATAGACATCTCATCTTCATCACGCATCGTGTCCGAATACGTGAAGGAGGACGCTGACGGTGTGGTACCGCCTGCTAGGGAACGGTGAGGCGAGCGAGACGGGGTGCGAGCGGTCCGCGAGCACTTGGCTGACGGATTAGCGCTCGCAGAAAACCCCCATATCACCCTCGCCGCTCGCCTTGGCAGACGGAATGGCCTTAGCCATCCTCGTCACAGCCCGGGAAGCCTGCGAGGTGGTGGCTAGTTCTCGGGAGAAGACAGCCACCCGTGACCGCAACGTCTCTATGACCATCTGCCCGCAGAGCGGGCAAGATGAGTCCACGAAGGCTGCCTCAGCGTGTTGGACCCCCAAACACCTGACACAGACATCGTGCTTGTCCCCTTCCTCGATGAGGACACCGCACCCATGAGAACAGCGGGACATGCCACGCTGGAGAAATTGCTCTTTTAGAATGCAGACGGTGAGTCACCGTCTGCAGGCTCGAACACCTCTGGAATCGCCGAGACGCCCAGGGGAAGTCGCTGCAGGAAGGGACAGTCCGCTGCACCACGTCGTAGAACCGGCAATGTGAAGTTTTTGCTAAGTAGCAAGAGAAGATCTTCATAACCGAAGGCTCCGAAGAACAAAAGGTGAATGAACGATGCACGCCGTCTCCCTTTTATACCCGGATTTCCGGGGGGGAAATTTCATTTGCCAATTTTTATTGGCCGTTTCTAAGTAGTAGGAAACGATTGGTTCTCAGGGACGAACCCCATCTGTCGGTTCGACACATCGTCGAGAGACCGACAGAAAGGGAAATCTAAACTACGTCATATGCTGTCAATGTCAAATGCAGAGAAGTTAATTCCTGCATTCATGACATCAAGACTAGATTACTGTAATGCACTGTTAGGTGGTTGCCCTGCAGGCTTATTACAAAAACTCCAACTGGTCCAAAACGTGGCAGTTCGAGTTCTTACACGTACAAAAAAGTATGAACTTGCACTGGTTACCTATAAAGCATTGCGTTAACTTTAAAATCTTGCTTATTACCTATAAAGCCTTACATGGTTTAGCTCCTCAGTACTTGAATGAACTCCTTTTGTATTACAGTCCTTCACGTGCATTACGCTCTCAGGCGTCCTGTCAGTTGGTAATACCTAGAATTTCAAAATCAAGTGCAGGTGGTAGATCCTTTTCCTATCTAGCGCCTAAACTTTGGAATAGTCTTCCCTGCACTGTCCGGGAGGCAGACACACTCTGTCAGTTTAAATCTAGACTAAAGACGCATCTTTTTAATCTTGCATACACTACTCTTCCATAATATAAATCTTCAGAGGGTTTAGGCTGCATTAGTTAGATCAACCGGAACCAAAAACACAACTGATGTACTTGTTGCATCAAAGAGTACAGAACAGTACTCTACTCTCAGCCAGTCTTGTCTCATTGTTCCAAGGTTACCACAGCGAGCAGGATGCAGTTCATGGCCTGACCTGATGGTAGAGCGGAGAATGGGAAGTGGGGACCTGACAAGAGCTGAGATGATAGAGCTGGATAAAGAAGGACGCGGTCTCTTGACATGTCTTCACCACAAAACTTCAAATGCTATTAGATTATTAATGATAATCTTAAACTATAATTTATTTTATTATTAAGTTTATTTATTTTATTTAGCCTTGTTGTGCAAGCTCTCTGGAGCTTGTGCAGAGGCAGCAGCTTTTGCCAGAGGGGAACTGGAATCCCCTGGTTGGGCCTGGGTTCTCCTGAGGTTTTTTTTCTCGATTAGAGTTTTGGGTTCCTCGCCACCGTTTGCATACTGTTTTTGCACTATCTGCCTGGCCGGGGGGGCTGCTTTAGAATTTTAAAGTTTTACTTAATTAATATTGCATATAGGAATTTATAGTCTGTTATATTTGACCTGTTATATTTGACCTGATATTTGATCTCTCCATTATCTTAAATGTGTGCTCTCACTGTGCGTGCGTGTGTGTGTGTGTGTGTGTGTGTGTGCGTGCGTATCTGTGTGTGTGCGCGTACTTGTCTGTGTACGTGTGTGCGTGCGCATCCGTGTGTGTGTGTCTATGTGTATGTGTGTTAGTACGTGTGCATATTGTGTGTGTGGAGTGTTTTGTATGTGGGTATGTCTGTCTTCTGTGTTTTCACCTTTTTCTTGTTTTTGCAGGTACAACTTTAATTGTTTTGCTTATAGTCAATATGTCTAATGTACAGCTGCTTTGTAACAATGAGAATTGTAAAAAGCGCTATATAAATAAAGTTGAGTTGAGTTTTCACACATAAGGGTTTGTTTCGGAACCTGGTGCATTTTCTCTCTTGGTTTGATTCGTTTAGGCATATGTGAACACGGCAATCGCGCTAGGATCCACCCCAAAACAATCACTCCGAGACCGCCTGATTCGTTTTGCCCGATTGCAATCGAATTCTGGATCGGTTCGCTAGAAGTGTGAAAGCCATCCGACCCAACAAACCAGGCTGTATCACAATGTATGATGGGTAATTACGTAAAGTTGCGTGACACAGAAGGGATTGTTTTGCTAATGGCTCCAAAAATGAAACGTGGGCTCACTTGGAGCAGCGAATTCTGGTGAGCATGTCAATGCCATTTAAAATCAAAGTGCGCCTTTGACTTTTGAAATGTCTCCTATGCTTTTCTTCGCAAGAGGTAAAAGGCAATAATGTTGTCCCATTTTGATTCCTGCTCAAAATAATGAAGTAATATAACAGAAGTTACCAAACAAGCCTCAATAATGCCACATAGCTGCTGTCTGTCCATCTTGATGGATGACATCTTTGAGCGGAATCCCAGACAATAAACAGATGCACTCTTTGAAGAAGGACCAATTGAAGGAGAGTTTACTCGCACATGACGTGTTAACAAAGTTTAGTCCGTTTGGAAATATTGCCTTATGAATGCGAACCGAACTAAAATAAATTGCAACATTGTAGCGATATAACCCCCAGTTTCAGAACAAAGCAATCGATCTTCATGTGTGAAAACGCCCTTAAACTCCTTCACTTGGGGCAAGGACTCGTTCCCCACCCGGAGCAGGCATTCCATTGGTTTCCTGCTAAAAACCTTGGCCTCAGATTTAGAGGTGCTAATCCTCATCCCAGCGGCTTCACACAGCACATGTGGACCAGCTGGGCATACTCCCAGGCCCCCTTCAGGATCCTCGTGAGAGTGCCACTCCTTGGGGGCTGTCCCCAACTCCCACGCAATGTTGAAGAGGCATGTCATCCAAGACATCCCCTCCACACCCATTGCTTTCAGCATTTCAGGATGGACCTCATCAATCCCTGGGGCTTTGTTACTGTAGAATTGTTTAACTACTTCAGTGACTTCCCCAGGGAAACTGATGGTGATCCCCCATCAACCTCCACATCTGCCTCTACCATAGAGGGCATGTTAGTTGGATTCAGGAGTTCCTTAAAGGAGCTGTATGTAATAATTTTACTGTATTAAAACAAAACAAACTTTAATATGTTCATAGACATTTAGGAAACATGCCAAGTTCATTTATTGGTTTGTCCAAAAAACAATGCTATAGCCAGTTATTCCACTCTGAAATGTGCGTTCCGTGCCGGAATGTATGACCCCACCCACTGACGATTTACCCGCTAGTGTATTACGACAGCTCTGTTGTCAGTTGGCGACAATCACAGCATATTGCAGCAAACAAAGGATCTGGGTCATCAATAGCAGATTCCACCCTTTCTGGTACTATTACGTTGCAAACTTAGAAAGAATTACTTTATTGTTTTACAACTTACGAGGAGTAATATACAATTTTCTACAGTTATTGAGACAGCAAAATGGCCTGTAAATGCGACCTCCGGAGGACGCAACCTCTGAAACGAGCTGCTGATTGAGTTATATTTGCAGACAACCAAACCACTGCAAACATATAAATTATCAGATAAACTTACAGTGTAAGAGTTGATGCTTTCCATTACACTCCTGTAAGTGTCTGGCAACTCCTGTGTGAGTTGAGTCTGAGGAAGGGCAGGGAAAAACCCTCGCCAATATTTTGAATTTGGTCTACGATACCAATCTCTACCACTAGGTGTCAATGTTACATACTGCTCCTTTAAAGTGTTCCATCCACCGCCCAATTATCTCCTCAGTCGAGGTCAGCAGCAAATCTACAACAAACAACCGCTCAGGTGTAGAACAGGGAGGTGTTCCTCCCAATCAGGCCTCTCCAGGTGTCCACATGTGCATTGAAGTCTCCTAGAAGAACTACGGACTCCCCTACTGTAGCACTATACAGGACTTCATTCAGGGTCTCCTAGAAGGCCAGGCTTCCACTGGGTAGGGTAACTCCTTCTCTTCTTTGTTGTTCTATGGGGTATTTGAACCATTCTTAGTCTGGACCCTCACCCGAGATCACTTTGCCATGGGAGACCCTACCAGGAGCACCAGGCTCCGAACAACTCAGCCCTCATGTTCATAAGGACACACAAACCTCTCCACCACGATAAGGTGATGGTTCCCGGAGAAGTACTGTATATAATTTTTTTTTTTAATTAAATAAAAAATAGCTAATCAAATTTCAAGAGCTAATAACAATATATCTAAGTCAATATCGAAACTAATAAAGCCCACCAACATGGACATTTATAGATCGCCTAAAGCTGTTTTGTAAAAATGTAATAAGATAAGATTGAAACCTTGCGTGATAAAACTGGACGATACTCCCCTGCACCCAGAAAAATCACAGGTACGGTTCACCTGTGATTTCTCTGGGTGCAGGGGAGTATTGTCCATCGTGGATGTGTCAGTGTGTGATTCCATTATTCTTTAGTACTTTTTAAGCTAAACTTCAGAAGATCTAAGTGTACTCAACTAGGGCTGGGCAAAAAAATAGATTAAAATCGGTTTTTAATGCGGTCAATTCAATATCGATTCTCAAAAACCGTGAATAATTTTTTTTTCTTTGATATTTCCGCAAGCACTGAACATTCATTAAGGTGAATGTTATTGCTACTATTATCCACTAGATGTCACTTTTTTTGTCAAATTTAACATCACCGTCACATAAAAGGCAGTGGTTCACATGATTGCAGCCACTCTTTACAGCAAATTTTGTGACATTTTGTTTGTTATTATACTGTATCTTAAATGTAAAATAACCTGATCCTGTTTGATCAAGGTATGCAACTGTTCTGTTAATATACCCAAGTGTTACACAAGACAGAAGAAAAACCAAAAAAGTCAAACCTTCCAGCCATTGCTCAAACGTGTCCCTTCTTTCATGGCACCAAATCCTCCTTCACCCAGCTTCTTCCAATCTCATACTGCCAGGAGTTGATTTCTGTTCAAAGATAAATTAAATGTCAAACATTATCAGTACTGTCCTACTGGATGATGTGCAAAACTTCATCAAAAACTATTTGTCTCTTACCTGATCTTAAAATAACTGTAAAACGACTCGAATGAAAACACAGAATATGATATTGGATTATGGAGATAAACTCACCTTTGATTGACTCATTCTTCTGGTCTTCATCCTCTTTCTTCTCCTCAGACTGACTGACAGGAGCGGGAGTTGAATCTCTCCTTCTGATGCTTCACTGTCGTCACTGTCTGTGAGGAGCGGGAGTCGAATCTCTTCTTCTGATAATTCACTGTCTGTGAGGAGCGGGAGTCGAATCTCTCCTTCTGATAATTCACTGTCAGTGAAGAGCGGGAGTCGAATCTCTCCTTCTGATAGACAATTAAATGTTTCATTATTGGCTGGATTCTGAATGATATTCTGCTGGTGGTCTGTCTGATGTTTGCCCTGAAATGAACAGTATGTTGGTGTTTTTACTGAATATATTTGTACAGTGAATGAGAATAACATCAGTGTAAGAAATGTGAGCAGATTTTCAGTACCTGAAACCACTTGTGGTAGCGCATCTTTCCCAGATTAATGCGTTCTTTGGGTTCTCCTGCAGACAGGCTTCAAGTAAACTGCAGCATTCTGCGAGGAAACACAGAAGAGTCTGTTATAACCTTAAACTGTCAATTCATCTGAATGTCACTTTAAACTTCACATCTGCTCTGATTTTGTTCAGTTTGATATCAGTGAGAAATTCAGTGGGCCTGATGAAGATCTGACCTTTAGAGAAGCCGTCTTTAGACCAGATCTTGTCCTTCATCTGGTTCTTGTCATTGGAGTCTGGGAATCTCCCACACAACAAGGTGAACAACATGACACCCAGTGAGTACACTGTCGTGGACAATGCGTGGTACTTGCCCGTCTGAAAGTATTCTGGGCCGAAGTATTCCTCTGTGCCTGAAGAAACAAGATTTCATGTGATCCATAAGTCTGCATTAGTTTAGCACTGAATCTGAATGATGTCATCTTAGTATTTATATCAAGAGCTGTTTATAACAGACATGTGTGAAGTGATGAAACATACCCATGAAGTCTGTGTAGGCTGACTTCTTACGAAAATCAGCGCACCCAAAGTCGATGAGTTTGACGTCTAGGGTGTCTGTGTTGATGAGGAAGTTTTTCAGTTTTATATTTCGGTGGAAAACTCCCTGTTTGCAGAAAATGTGCGCGGCGGTGGTCGCCTGCCACATGATGACTTTCGCTGTATCCTCGTCGATTTGTTTCCCTTCATCAAAGAGGAAGTCACGCAAATTCTTGCAGGGAATGAAGCGCTCCAGGACCATGATGTAAAAATTCAGTCCGGTGGTCCAGCCAGCGTCCAGTCCGGTGGTCCAGCCGGTGTCTAGTCCGGTGGTCCAGCCGGCGTCCAGTGCGGTGATCCAGCCGGCGTCCAGTCCGGTGATCCAGCCGGCATCCAGTCCGGTGATCCAGCCGGCGATCCAGCCGGCGTCCAGTCCGGTGATGGAGCCGGCGTCCCAGCCGGCGATCCAGCCGGTGATGGAGCCGGCATCCCAGCCGGCGATGGAGCCGGCGTCCCAGCCGGCGATGGAGCCGGCGTACCAGCCGGCGATGGAGCCGGCGTACCAGCTGGTGATCCAGCCGGCGTACCAGCCGGTGATTCTGCCGGCGTACAAGCCGGTGATCCAGCCGGCGTACCAGCCGGTGATCCAGCCGGCGTACCAGCCGGTGATCCAGCCGGCGTCAAGTCCTGTCCAACCGGCCTTCCAGCCGGCGTCAAGCCCTGTCCAGCCTGTCTTCCAGCCGGCATCAACCCGTGTCCAGCCGGTCTTCCAGCCGGCGTCAAGCCCTGTCCAGCCGGCCTTCCAGCCGGGTCCCAGCCTTGTCCCACCGACGCTCAAGTCGGCGGTCCCCCCCAGGACTTCCCCCACAGAATCCCCCAGGACTCCGCGCCCTCGAGCGCAGCCGGGGATTAAGACTGTTCCCCCCATGAACTCTTTTGTTCCCCCACCCCCCTCCCATGTTTGTTGTTTTTGTTGTCCCACCCCAGTCCTGTGGTTATTTTGTCTTGCCTGCCTTTGATTTTGTTTTCTATGTTTTGTCTAGTCCTGTCTGTCACCCAGTCGGTCTTGTATTGTCAGTCTACCCCTTGGTGAGCACCTGGAGGTGCTCATTAAAGGGGGGGCTTCTGTCATGGCTCTGCTTCATTTAGTCATGTTTTTCTTGGTCCTGTGGCAGAGCCATGACAAAGCCTTATGTTTTATGTGAGAAAACCATGAGTTTTCTATGTTTTTACTTCTCATGTGTTTTCTCGTGTCTTGTCATTGGCCCCGCTCCTCTCGTTTCCTGTATTGTTTCCCGGCCGTGTCTGATTACCCTCACCTGCCTTGTGTCGTTATCCTTCGTTTGTCTCTCCTTTAAAATGCCCTCTTGTTTCATTGTCTTGGTGCTCGTGTATTTCGTTCGATGTGTGCCTTGTTTGTGCTGTTCCTACCTGTCTCGTGTCTTGCTTCAGTTCCTGCTCCCCGTCTAGTGTTGGTATTTGTTATTATATTATTCTTATTATTTTGACCTTGTTTTGTCTTGCCCCCTCGTGGGAAGTTTTTGTTTTATTTGTATTCGCCTCAGTTTCGTTTTTTCCCCATTGTGGGTGTTTTTGGTTTCTGTTTTTGTGTGAATAAAGTGTTTTTGTTAACCCCTTCACGCCTGCCTGCAATTGGGTTCTTCTCCACGCCAGTCCCTGACACTTCTTCACCCAGCCAATTCCCAATCCTATACGGCCAGGAGTTAATTTCTGTTCAAAGATAAATGAAATGTCAAGCATTAGAAATACTTCTTACAAACCTAATGAACAATAACTTCAACTAAACTCCGCCTTCAACTGACTCATTCTCCTGCTTTTCATTTTTGACGGTTGGAGGTAGGTTAGATGCGTTTACTGTTATTGTGAAATATGGAGAAAATATGTCTGCTGACTCCAAACATTTGAACATATTGTCTCGATATTCTTATAATGTGATGATATAATGACTTACCATCATCTCTGCTTCTGTCAGCGGTCACAGGAGGAGGTGTTTCTGTAGCCGGCTCCTCTCTCTCAGCCTGACCTCTGTCGTCTTCTCTCCATCTCAGAAACTTCTTTTTCTTCTTCTTTCCTCTGTCTTTATCATTAGCGTTGTCGATTGCTCCAGCAGGTAGTTCGTACACACTGCTATCATCGCTATATTTGTCGGCTTTAACGCACTTGACAAGAGTTTGACCCATCTTCACTCAAATCAACAGCAGCAGCAAGAACCATCATCCCGGACAAATATAGCGGATGTGTTCGGATGTGTTCTTTCTCCACTGCTATTTTCACTCTACACAAATGAATGCACCTCTACAGACCCTTCTGTCAAACTCCTGAAGTTTGCAGATGACACCACAGTCATTGGCCTTATTCAAGACGGTGATGAATCTGCTTACAGAAAGGAGGTTGCTCAGCTGGTTGCCTGGTGTAGTCAAAACAACCTAGAGCTGAATGCATTCAAGACAATGGAGATGATAGTGGATTTCACTTCCTCCCCTCACCATCCTGGACAGCACTGTGGATACTGTGGAGTCATTCAGGTTCCTGGGCTCCACCATCTCTCAGGACCTGAAGTGGGAGTTCCATATAGACTCCATTGTAAAGAAGGCCCAGCAGAGGTTATACTTCCTCCGTCAATTGAGGAAGTTCAACCTACCACAGGAGCTACTGACCCAGTTCTACTCAGTGGTCATCGAATCTGTTCTGTGCACTTCAATTACTGTTTGGTATGGCTCGGCCACCAAATCAGACCTATGAAGACTACAAAGGACAGTTCGTAGTGCTGAGAAAATTATTGGTGCTCCTCTGCCCACACTTCAGGACCTGTACGATTCCAGAGTGAAAAACAGGGCAAGAAAAATCATCATTGACTCCACACACCCAGCACACAAACTTTTTGATCTGCTGCCCTCTGGCCGGCGCTTTAGAGCACCAAACACCAAGACTTCCAGACACAGAAGCAGCTTCTTCCCCCAGGCAATCTTCCTAAACAGATAACTGCTCCTTAAGAGCAATATTCCACTTCCACTACTCCTATAGTGTGCACTATAGTGCCTTATTATATGTACATTTCATTTATACATGTATATAACATTACCTCTACTTACTACATTATCCATTTGCACAAGTGTACATACAATCTGTTAATATGTATATTCTACTATATACTACCCTGTACAATGTCTCTTATATGTTATTATCCCCCATTTTCTGTACAATAGTCTTTTATTTTATATATGCATATTTTAGAATCTTTTAGACTGTAAATCGTTTTATATTGTATTGTCATTGTGTTGAATGTCTGTACTAGAAGCTTCCAACACCAAAGAAAATTCCTTATGTGTGCAAGCACACTTGGCAATAAAGCTCTTCTGAAGAAACAACAAGTTAACCGTAAGTGGATATGAAGCGTCTATAAACGCTCAGAGTCATTGTGACGTCCTTTTTAGAATTCTTCACGCGGGTGTTATCTGATGTGTATATTTGAATTAAACACAAAAACCTTCTCGTCCAGTTTGAGTGTCAATAAAAACGTGACTGGACAATTCCCACGTGATGCACAAAGCTTTCATTGGTCTATCGTTGCTTATATTAAACCAGGAGTAGATTATTCCTGAATTTATTTCGTTTTAGTTACTTTAACTGGAAAGCGTTCGGTTAGATGAATGAATGAAGTAAGATTCATTACTTGCATATTTTCTTTGTTTGTTTTTGCGTCTGTGGTATAAATGTCAGTAATGTAGCTAGTAAATGAAATAAAAAGTCATTCGTATTATTGTGTAATTATAATGTGTTAATTATTCATTATAAATGAGTGAAAACATAAAACCAAGAGGCTTTTGATAAAAAAAGAACAAGGCACAGTTTCAACCAAAAGTCACTAGTGCTTTACGTCAATATGTTATAGCGCTTTTGCACCAGAGGATGGCACCACATACATGTACACAAAATCTTTTTTCTTCAAATATGTTACAAAAATGAAAACAAAGATAAGTTTAAGGTTTCCTTTGGAAAAAAATGTATAGAAATGGCATGTGGATCTTCTGCAATAAACACATTACGACTTAAATTTAAGCCTAAATTTGACTTTGTTCATGTTGTTGATTGTGTGTAAATCTGAAGTAGAGATCTGTTTGTTGTTGAAACGGCATTTGTGTATATTATCCAGATTTACAGTAGGCTATAAGATCATGTTTAACACAGTTGTTTTTCTGGGACCCATTGGGATATTACTGGAGTAATAAAACAAAGGTCACAAAATTCACAAGAATGTGTTAATTGAATGAGGCTATTAATTACAACAACACATTTCAACACAATATGTGTCATACTTAGTGAGGACACACCCCAAATGCAGACAATTTGTACAATAAAAAATAACTTTATAGATAAAACAACAAAAAATAGAGCCAAGGCCCAAACTACAGCCAAAATAGCAGACCAAAAGAAAAACACAAAACACTAACTGGACTTGCCTTGAGCACACCAGAAATGAGCTGCTGCGTCGTGTCACATCTGTAAAAACTGAACACATGCATCAGAAATCACTGTGACAGTCTGTACTGAGATTACCTACTTATATAGTGTTCAAACAGCACTATGTGTGTGTTAGTGCAGTGTGAATACATGCTGGATATACAACATTGTTGTATATCCAGCAGGGCTCCATTTTGGGTCCAATTTTGTTTGCTTTATATATGCTCCCTCTTCGTTACATTTTTGAGCTTCACAAGGTCCCATAGTACATTTATGCGGACGATACCCAACTGTACATGTCAATTAAACCTGGGTCAAAGTCCTTATTCGGCTTGCTTGCTTGTGTAAACGACATCAAAAGCTGGATGGGTGAAAATTTTCTTCAGTTAAACGAGAACAAGACTGAAGTCATTTTATTTGGCTCCCCTCATTTGGACAATGCCCTGTCCTCTAGTTTAGGACCCTTGCAAGCAAATATCCGTACTCATGTAAAGAACTTGGGTGTTGTTTTCGATTCAGAGTTAAAATTCATCAAGCAAATAAACTCTGTTGTGAGTGCTAGTTTTTTCCAACTTAGGGGTTTACGTAAACTGAAATCTTTTCTATCTTTTGGTGATTTAGAGACAGTTATTCATGCCTTCATTTCTACAAGGCTTGATTATTGTAATGCTCTGTATGCTGGTGTCAACCAGTTTTCCCTTTCACGTTCACAACTGGTTCAAAACGCTGCAGCCCGTTTCTTAATGGGGAAGAAGAAGCGGGAGCATATCACCCCTATTTTAGGACATCTGCATTGGCTACCAGTTAAATTTAGAATTGAGTACAAGGTTTTAACTTTTGTATTTAAAGCCTTGCATGGTTTGGCTCCAGTTTATATCTCAGACCTTATTTGTCCATATTCACCTCGGAGATCTATTAACTGTCCCTTTGTCTCGTTTGAAATCCAAAGGTGATAGAGCATTTTCTGTTTTTGCCCCTATAAGCTGTGGAACTCGTTACCTCAGTCTGTTAGGTTTTCATCTTCCTTATCTGGATTCAAATCATTATTGAAAACGTATCTTTTTATAGTTGTTGGATATGTTGGTCTTAGTGAGTTAATTTTCTCGCTTCTTTTTTTTACCTGGTTTAATGTTGTTTCTTTTTACATTTTTGTTTTCCTGTATTTTTATTTTATCATTGTTGTTACTGTGAAGCACTTTGGTCAGCATTTAATGTTGTTAAAGGTGCTATATAAATAAAAATTACCTTGATTGTGTCTCAAATGACGCACTATACACTTAAACTATGCACTATGTACTACTGTCTAGTGTATGAATTTGAAGAGGGTAGTATCATCTCAATGTAATTGTTACCTGTTTTGCCCAACATGACCCCAACATGAAGCCAAATCTAACTTTGCACGCGCAGCAACATGTCCAGTGTCATTCAAGAACTTCAAGTATACTTGTTTTTTAGGAAATTTCAATGTGAACAAACTATTCGCACTATTTATACTGGAAAATTGTGTCTGTCGCTTTTGGACACAGCCCATCTGTTCATGAGACCTGTATGCACATTGTCATTCATTGGTGATGAAACGGGGTTAGGTCTAATGGTCCCTCAGTCAGGTGTGTTTTATCATTGGAAATGAGGCCCTGCTCATATTTAAACCGAAATGTATGTATGCGTTCTATAAAATAAAAACCAGCAAACAAAACCTTGAATATTAAGTATAGATTTTTATTAATGAAAGTTTGCCAAATATACACCCAAAACCATCCAGGTAAATATTACGCTTATATATATTTTTTCAAAAGTAGTAAATCATTGGAATATGATCAGGGTCAAACACAGGTCAGTAAGCATTAGACGTGTTGATTTTTATGAAACAAAAACGTCTCGGTTACGTTTGTAACCTCGGTTCCCTGATGGAGGGAACGAGACGTTGTGTCGAACCAACAGATGGGGTTCGTCCTTGAGAACCAATCGTTTCCGACTTCTCTAGAAAAGGCCAATGAAAATTGGCGAATGAAATTTGCATGCCGGACTCCGCCCCCGGATATCCGGGTATAAAAGGGAGACGGCGTGCCTCATTCATTCACCTTAGTTCTGAGGAGCCTGAGACCTCTCACGACTGCTGCAGTGGACAGCACGTGTTGTGGCAAGAGGACACAACGTCTCGTTCCCTCCATCAGGGAACCGAGGTTACAAACGTAACCGAGACGTTCCCTTTCTGTCGGTCTCTCGACGTTGTGTCGAACCGACAGATGGGGTTCCAATGGAAAACGCCATAACACGGTGCCCTGTCACAATCTCAACGAAGCGACGGTGACTGGCCTGGGCGTGTCAGCCGTGAACGCTACCGCGAAATTGTAACCTACCAGTGGGTAGGTAGGGGGTCCCAGAGCTTTCTTGAAAGGTGGGAAGGCCCCTACCTTCGGCCTCACAGGCGGCGGCCTTGTTTCTCTAACAGCGAGAAGCCGCCCGGAACCGTAAGGCACTGGGTAAGCGCTACTTCCTCAAGTGGGGGATGCGCTACAGAGACCACTTCCTACCGCAGGGAGGAGACTAGTGGAGATACCAACATGGTCTCACCGATGGGGGAGAACTCATGGGAAGAAAGTGCGGACTGAAGGAGTTAACCGCGAGGTGGAGGTCCACCTAAGGAGGTCATGGGTTACCAAGGTGGGAACCAGCATGAGGATACATCAGACGGAACCGCCCTGCTGGGGGGTTGCAACGTCTGGTAGCACTAGGTCCGGTTAGAGCTATGTTGCGAATAACTCAGGTGATACCCGGCCTAAGGGGCAGGGCTGCTCTGCCCAGCCCGCCCACAGGAGGTGCTTGCTAGTGATGGATGGAGTGCCTGTTCTTCACCCAGTGGGGGAAGAAGGGAGGCTAGTAGTACGCTGACCCCCTTAGGTCAGGTACTGTCATAGGCGTACACCCTACCGGTCGCCGGTCTTGCCTGATGCCCGCAAGACTCGAGCTGACTGGTTTTACGCGGAGGCTGTAGGACCTCGCGAAGGTGATGGGTGTAGCCCAACCCGCAGCTCTGCAAATGTCTGCCAGAGAGGCGCCTCAAGCCAGTGCCCACGAGGAGGCTGTACTCCGTGTGGAGAGAGCTCTCACCCAGTGGGCGTAGGCGATCTTAGGACAGGTACGCCATCGACGACGCCCATGATCCAGTGCGTCAATCTCTGTTTGAGACAGCCCTCCCTGCTGATCTCCAAAACAGACAAAGAGCTGCTCAGAGCTACTGTGGCTCTGCGTGCGGTCCAAGCAGAGGCGCAATGCGCGTACTGGACACAACACGGATGAGGTTGGGTCTTCCTCCCCGGTGGGGAGCGCCTGTAAGTTCACCACCTGGTGTCTCGGGGGAGTGGTGGGAACTTTGGGCACGTAGCCGGGCCGGGGTCTCAGGATAGCGTGAGAATAACCGGGCCCGAGTTCTAGGCAATCTGTGGACACGGAGAATGCTTGTAGGTCCGCTACCCTCTTGAGCGTCCTCCCGAGAGCCGTCTTCATCGTGAAGTGAGAAAGAGCGGCATCTCCGAGGGGCTCCAGGACCGCATCAAGGTCGTAAGAGGGTACGGAGCGCGGGTGATGTCCTTCCCGCGCCCCTAGGAACCAAATGATCAGGTTGTGCTGTCCTAGAGACTACCAGCAACTGGGTCGTGATGAGCGGCAACAGCGGCTACATACACGTTCAGTGTGGAAAGGGAGAGATTATTCTTGAGTCTCTGGAAGGACCGCAACCACTTGATCAAGCAACTCCGCGGGTTTTCTCTCGAGAAGAGCACCAGGATGAGAAGAGGCACCACTAGGCGAATCGTCACCTAGTGGCCAGGGCCCTAGCCTGAGTAGTGGTCTAAACCACCGCAGGGGTTAGGCCACTCAGGATCTTCTCGCTCCGTCCAGGGGCCAGACATGGAGGTCCCAGGTCTAGCCCGTGATGCCATAACGTGCCCTTCCCCTGGGAAAGCAGGTCCTTCGTCAGGGGAATCGGCCAGGGGGGAGCTGTCGTCAAGAGTATTAGCTCCGAGAACCAAGTCCGGTTGGGCCAGTATGGCACAACTAGTACACTTGATGCTCCTCTTCCCTGACCTTGCACAGGGTCTGTGCAGTGAGGCTCACTGGGGGAAGACGTACTTCCGCTTGTCCCACGGCCAGCTGTGCGCTAGAGCCTCCGTGCCGAGGCAGGGAGTACCTTAGCGGCAATGGGTGGTGTCCAGGGAGGCGAAGGGGTCTACCTGAGCCCGCCCTGACTGTCCCAAATGAGCTGGCTACGCGGGGGTGGAGTCGCCACTCTCCGCGAGGCGTAACTGACGAGAGAGCACATCGGCTGTCTGGTTCAGGTCGCCTGGGATATGTGTGACTCGCAGGGATCTGCTCACCTGCGGACTCCACAGGAGGAGGCATCGGGCGAGTCGTGTTAGCTGCCGTAAGCGAACGTCACCCTGGCGGTTAAAAACGCTACGGCAGTTGTGCAGTCCGACTGGACCAGCACGTGCTTGTTCTGCACGAGAGGTTGTAACCCCTTCAGTGCGGGTAGCACATCCAACAACTCTAGGCAATTTGATATGCCTGCGCAGGCAGGGGCCCGTCCATCGCCCCGACACTGCGTGCCCATTGCACACGGCACCCCAACCCTACAGGGAGGCGTCCGCGACCCTGACACGTCTCGACCTGCCCGAGAGGGACCCCCGTCCGTAGAAAGGTCATTGAAGACCAAGGGGTTAGGGTGCGTCGGCAGAAAAGCGTAATCACCATCCGCCTGCTGCCGGTGTGCCACGCTCTCCAGGGAACTCGACTCTGTAGCCAGTGTTGGAGCGGTCTCATGTGCATCAACCCGAGGGGTATCACCACCGTCGAGGATGCCATGTGCCCAGGAGCCTCTTCCCGCTGACTGCTTGAACCCAAGCAGTTCAACACTGACTGAGCGCAGTTGCGCTGTAATGGAGACAGAGTTGAGTTCCATACCAAAAAAGAGGATGCTCGGCACAGAGGAGAGCTTGCTCTTTTTCGGTTGACCTGTGGTCCCAATCGATCTAGGTGCCGAAGCACTAGGTCCCTGTGTGTACATAACAGATCACACGAGTGTGTCAAATGAGCCAGTCGTCGAGATAGTTTAGTACCCGCACACCTCTCTCCCTGAGGGGAGTGAGGGCGGCTTCCACGATCTTCGTGAAGACTCGTGGGGACAGGGACAGACCGAAGGGGAGGACTCTGTACTAATATGCCTGACCCTCGAAAGCGAACCGTAGGAACGGGCGATGACGAGGGAGAATTGAGACATGAGAGTAAGCGTCCTTCAGGTCGATTGCCATGAATCCATCTTGACATCTGATAGATGCCAGGATGCGCTTCTGCGTGAGCATCCTGAACGGCAGCTTGAGTAGGTGCCTGTTCAGGGTACGCAGATCTAGCGACCCCCGCTCTTTTGGGGACGATGAAGTACGGGCTGTAAAACCCGTTGAACATCTCGGCTAGAGAGATGAGCACGATCGCTTCCTCAACAGAGGGGTGGCGACCTCGGCCCGAAGCACGGGGCATCCTAGCCTCTGCTGAGGTTAAGAGGATGCCCCGAAACTTGGGCGGGCGTCCGGGGAGTTGGATAGCGTAGCCGAGACGGACCGTATCCGGTAGTCACCGTGACGGTTTGGGAAGCTCTTGTCAGGCTCCCAGGGACCGACAGGGAGACTAGGGGTACGTTCTGCTTCATCGACCTCCCGGGGGTGGTTCGATGGCTGGCAGTGCGGATCCCTAGCTGTGGGGGGGACCCCCGGAGAGGAGATCGGCTCTGCAGTTTTACCTGCCTGGCGATGATGTCTGATGATTATTCTAGACATTGGGTCTTGCCGCAACGTCGAGCTGCCGAACACCGTCGTGTAGAGGGTGAGAGCGTCTGTGATAATACCCAGACGATGATGTGGCACAACGCACCATCGATTGAGAGTGCTTAGGCTGCTGATTATCCTCGACATTGGGTCTCGCCATGACGCAACGTCGAGTTGCCGAACACCGTCGTGTAGAGGGTGAGAGCGGCTGTGATAAACGCCCAGAGAGGGAGAAAACTTTTAGAATGGGCTGTTGGGACGGGGCAGGAACCGAAGGTATTCTCGATCTCCCTGGGGTCTTCCCATGAGGGCCGCTTTGGCTTTCGCCGCGGCTGCTGACGGGGTGGTGGTCTCCTCTTCGATGTCTCGAAGAGGACCAGGGCTGCTGGGAAGCAGACGGTGCACGGTATCTCGGCGGCCAGAGGGCGGTCGAGTCGCGGCTGGGGAGGACATACTTGATATCCTCTGTCTGCTCCCTAACTGTCGAACTCGACAGTATCACCAAACAGCCCCCCCTTGCGAGATGGGTGCATTGAGAAAGCGGACTTTCTCAGTATTACTCACCTGTGCAAGGTTCAGCCAGAGGTGTCTCTCCTGGACCACAAGTGTGGACATCGCCCGACCCAGGGCCCGCGCGATCACCTTGGTCACCCGAGAGCAAGGTCGGTGAAGCCGCGGAGTTACTGCATAAGCGCTGGGTCGGTCTTACCCTCGTGGAGCTCTCTCCGCGCATTGGCCTGCAGGAAGGCCATAGCGTTGAGAGAGGGGACAGCTTGGCCCGCAGCAGAGTAAGCTCTCGACACCTCAGATGCCGAAAAGCCTACGTGCTTTGGACGGGAGTCTAGGTCGAGCCCCTGGGGGACATCGACGTATCCTCTAGCTGCCCCACCATCGAGGGAAGAAAGGGTGATGGAACTAGTTGACGTGTACGCGCCGAAGGGGGCGTTCCAGGTCGTACTAGGTTCCTCATGCACTTCCGGGGGAACACGGCACTGGGGGCGAGTGCGGCTTGGAGCCGCTCTCAAGCCCGATGTACCGTGTATCCAGCCGCGAAGGTTGGTAGAGGCAACTGCAGTGCAGTGCACCGCAACCCAATGCCGGCGGCCCGGGAAAGCATGGCTGACATTTCGACATCCGCTTCTTCCTGATCTCGACTCCCCGAGGGAGGGAGCTTCAAGGAATCGTTGGAGTCTGATGCCAGTAAGTCACCCTCCGATGCTGCAACAGACATCTCATCATCACGTACCGTGTCCGATACGTGATTGAGGAACAAGACGGTGGGACCGTCTCATGGGGAACGGTCAGATGAGCAAGACGAGGTGCGAACGGTCCGTGAGCCAGTGGCTGACGGATTAGCGCTCACAGTAATCCTCATATCACCCTCGCTGCTCGCCGTAGCGGGCAACAGGGCCGTAGTCCTGCCGTCACGGAACGGGAAGCAGACGAGGTGTTGGCTGAGTCCCGTGGGAACACAGCCACCCGTGACGCAACGTCTGAATCGTCAACCGCCCGCAGTGCGGGCAGGACGTATCCACAACATCTGCCCCAGCGTACTGGAAGCAGACATCGTGTCCGTCCCCCTCCTCGATGAGTGTGTTGCACCCACGAGAACAGCGGGACATGCCACGCTGGAGAAATTTGCTCTTTTAGAGAAAAAACTCAAACACTTCTGGAACCGCCGAGACGCCCAGGGGAAGTCGCTGCAGGAAGGGACAGTCCACTGCACCACGTCGTAGAATCCGGCAGTCTTGTAGTTGCTATCTTGTAGCGAAGTCTGTTGATCATGAGTGAAGGCTCCGAAGAACAAAAGGTGAATGAATGAGGCACGCCGTCTCCCTTTAATACCCGGATATCCGGGGGCGGAGTCCGGCATGCAAATTTCATTCGCCAATTTTCATTGGCTTTTTCTAAGAAGTCGGAAGCGATTGGTTCTCAGGGACGAACCCCATCTGTCGGTTCGACACAACGTCGAGAGACCGACAGAAAGGGAACATAACATAATAAAATACATGATTTGAAAAAGTTTAAAAGCGGAGTTATCTCATTTTGGAATCAAACTCTTCATCAGACCACACAACAGATTCAATCTGGGGTTCTACATATCTGTAATGTAGGAACATTTGTCATTTTGTTAACGATTTTTCTAAAGTGTGTAAAATAATGAACTATGAATAAAAAATACTGTCATAGGAATTTAGATAGAATTAGTCTTTTTCTTGTTGGTTCTCTGCCTCAACCTAATTAGACTTTTTGTCGACATTTACCATAAATGGTTATAGTGTACTGTTTCTGATATACTTATCTTTCATGAGAACATTTGTAGCCAAGTCAATTTTTTATGATTTTGAGACAGAAACAGTGCATGTTATTTCATCTCAAAGTTCTGTGGAATACTGCTGCAGATCTAAAATAAACATAGACTAAATGTTCTTTATTTATGACATGACATCAATAGCTCTATTCGTCTTTAAACTGGATTGTGTAAATAATACTTCAGATTTTGGCTGCGGGTCGTTCAGAAGAAGAACTCGAGTCTCTGAAGAATAAAATTGTGAAAGACTCAAACTAATCATTAACCGCACAAGTCTTATTTTCCATTCAAACAGACACAGATCTGAGTATTGACATCCAGTTTCATGACAAGTGTTTATGATGGATTGTATTCTGATGTCCCTAGTGGTGTAAGGACTGCTGGCTGACTTTCTGATTCCAGCTGCATCACAATTTACAACATGTCACAGTCCTGCCTTGTTCATGATTTTCTAGTCGTGTGGCAGGATCGGGACAGATCCCTTATGTTTTATGTCAGAAAGTCATGAGTTGCTTACGTTTTTACATCCCATGTGCTTTCTCGTGTCTTGTCATTGGCCCCGCCCCTCTCGTTCCCTGTATTGCTTCCCTGCCATGTCTCATGTTCCCCACCTGCCCTCGTTAATTATCCTTTGTTTGTATTCCCCTTTAAAATGCCCTCATGTTTCATTGTCCTGTGCTCTTGCATTGTACTGTGTACCCTGTACCCATGCCGTGTAATTGTACTGTATATGTACTTACCTGTGTGTCTAAGTCACGTGTATGCTCTTGTTCCTGATTACCCTCCTTGCCGGTTTGTCAGACGTAGTGTCGAGTTGTTATTTTGTTAATCTTTTGCCCCACGTGGGAAGTGTTTTGTTTTGTATTCCTCCTTTTGTTTCTAAGTCCATAGTTCATGTTTTGTTATAGTTTTCCCCATTGCGGGTGTTTTTGTTCGTGTTTAAATAAACCTGTGTTTAACCCCCTCACCACCGCTGCTGCCTGCAATTGGGTTCTTTCCACCGAAAGCGTGACACAACGCCTGTCAGATTGTAGTTTCCTCATCGATAAAATAAATGTGAAATAGAACACACGTGAGCTCCGGTATATACATGATGTAACTCTAAAGCAAAGATGTAAAATAAGTTTATAAACTGAATTTAAATGTTGAGCTTCATTCATGATTGTTGGACATCTAAATGTCCCGTCCAAACATCATGTGCTTGATTTATTCATCCGAAGATGTAAACATTGCATTCTGGAAATAATAAAATATTGAGAACAAACAAAATAAAACAGAAGAGATATCAGAAGAAGGTGATTTATCCCAAACATGAGCTGAGGATGATAGCAGATCCATTGATCATAAGCCCAGGTGAGTTGAGTTTACTTACAAAAAATGAAGGAAACTTGTCACCCTAAACAACTTTAAGTAATGATTACTTAACAACTTAAGTGAAGTTTACTTAAACATATCAGCTGTTCTGATAACTATTTTAAGTTGAATAGACTTAGGCCCGGTTTCATAGACAAGGCTTAGCCTATATGTCAGGACTATGCTTTAGTTAATTTAGGCTATTTAAGTCGCTTTTATTAAAATGCCTTAGAAACAACATTACCAATGTGCATCTTGAGGCAAAACAATGGCACTGACATATTTTAAGATATATAATATATTATATTTTCAGTTAAGACAGCTCAAAATGTCATGGTTCTGCCCCACCTTGTCTTGCTTTTCTTGACCTAGTGGCAGAACCATGATAGAACCTCTTGTTTTATGTGGAGAGAGTCATTTTGACCCTGTCGGCCTTCGATACTCTCTCCGGTCCTTGTCTGTGTTCCCGCCCTTTTGTATCTCTCGTTACTGGTTGTTTATTAGTTCATGCCCCACACCTGTTCCCCTTTGATTTGTCCCTTTATTTAATGCCCCTGTGTTCTCTGTCTTGTGTTGGTTCATTGTACTCTGTCGTGTTTCGTGTGGGTGAGTTCTTGTCCTGTTAAGTGTAGCTTAGTCCTGTGTAATATGTTGTTAATGTTATTTTTTGTCTTGTTTAGTGTAGTTAGTCTTTGTTCTTATTATACCCTTGTTTTCCCCCCTCGTGGGTTTTTGTTTTGTGTGTTTTATTATTTATTAAAAAGCCTTGTTTAATTACCCGCTGTCTGCGTCTGGGTCCTCTCTCCTGGTCTCACCTTACCCGAGAACCGTGACACAAAATTCCTTTTAACCTGGGACTAGCCTTAAGCCTTGTCTGTGAAACCGGGGCTTAATGTTTTAATTTCTACTACTATCTCTGTCCAATTATTCCACTTATCTTTTTAATTGCATTAAATTATATACAAAAGCAATCAAACAACAAAAATATTTTTCTTGTACTTTTACTGAAAACTTTTAAAACAAATTTGCCCTCCAGTTTAAGAGGATAAGAATGCACAGTCCAAGTGCACTAGCATGCACAACCAATAAGAACTCTAACACAGTCTGAATAATACGTACCAATCACTGTACACTACGCACATTGAGCCTCATGAAACATTCTTAAATATATGAGTAAACTCCGAGTAATTTGCGCGTAAACAGCACTTCCCGAAAACTTTCCTCCGGATTCACAAATACTTCGTTAATGTTAGATATCATAGTAAAATGTGTGTATGTTAATGAATTCTGTTGGACTTTTAAGGCAGTCCTGCATGTTCAGAAATTTGAAGAGACAATTTGCTCAAAAGTAATATAAGGTTTTATTTATCAGATGTTAAAAGTAACAAAGCTTTGGGTTGCCAGACAATCTCCTCACTCCGCCACAAAAAACCAGCAACCCAGATCATTTCCTGACATCCATATTTATACAGTATGTAACGTCGTTCGATCTTCAAGGGGTGTTCCCTCCCTTCAGGGTGGGGCACAGTTCCTTAGTCAATCTCTATCTGCCACGTCCTTCTGACTCCGTTATCTCCTTCACCAGTTTCTGTAAAACATTTTCTATGCAACACATGTTTTGCAACGTGTGTTGCTAATAAAGAGGAAGTGTCGTCTAGAGACAGTTTCATATCGCAAGACAACATGTAAAAATACTTTCAGTAAAAAACACTCAATCATCTAATACTTTGATTATGCAGCGTTGCTTCTTAATCCTATGGTTCAATAAAACACATCAAAACTCATGATTATACTTAAAACATATGCAATGGATTAATTCATAACTCTGTGTGTGTATTAGTTGGTTAGACTTGTCAAAACTATCTGTGATGATTCTGCACGTACACACAGTTAGTTTCCTCTTCTGCGGTTAAGCTAGCTTCCTGTTTTTCTGTTGCAGCAGTCTATTATTAAACAGAAATTTTCACTGAGCAACACAGCAAACACATTTAAACAAACACAATGCAATGATTATTAATGAAATTCACTTATTGATTATATAGTAATTCCTTCATACTCATATTCTGAATAATATTTCCACAATTCCAATCATTCGTAAACACGGCGCGCATGCACGCTCACTCACAATTAGCATAATCCCCGCCTATGATTTTACGGCTACGCAAATTACTTATCTAGGAATGCTGGATTCCTCTGGACTTCATTCTCTGGTTTGGCTACATTATATTGCATAAATGCATAAGAGACTAATAGGCTATATGCTTACCAATAAATTAATCAATTAAACTGTGTCCACCAAAGTGTTTTTATCCAGTTTTTATCTCAGGTGGCGCCTGAGAACGCTTTGGAGGCTCTGCGCGAGTGTGCTTTACTCCGGAGATGCGTTAGTTGCTGTGATTTAGAATATCCGCAACAGTTAGCCTACTTGTTATTAGTATCTTATTTATGAAGAATATTACTGAATATGAAAATGCAATAATAATATTAACTTCTCAACTCAACTCAACTCAACTTTATTTATATAGCGCTTTTACAATTTTCATTGTTACAAAGCAGCTGTACATGAGACACATTGACTACAAGCAAAACAATCAAAGTTGTACCTGCAAAAACAAGAAAAGGTTGAAAACACAGAAGACAGACACACCCACACACAAAACACTCCACACACACAACACGCACACGCACCAACACACACAGACACAGAGACACACACACACACACACACACACACGTACACACACACGTACGCACACACACACACGCACACAGACAAGTACGCACACAGACACACACGCACACAGACAAGTACGCACACAGACACACATGCACACAGACAAGTACACAGACAAGTACGCACACACACACACACACACACGCTCAGTGAGAGCACACATTTAGGATAAAGGAGAGAGAAGCACAGGTCAAATATAACAGATAATAAATTCCTATATGCAATATTAATTAAGTAAAACTTTAAGATTCTAAAGCAGCCCCCCCGGTCAGGCAGATAGTGCAAAAACAGTATGCAAACGGTGGCGAGGAACCCAAAACTCTAATCGAGAAAAAAAACCTCAGGAGAACCCAGGCCCAACCAGGGGATTCCAGTTCCCCTCTGGCAAAAGCTGCTGCCTCTGCACAAGCTCCAGAGAACTTGCACAACAAGGCTAAATAAAATAAATAAACTTAATAATAAAATAAATTATAGTTTAAGATTATCATTAATAATCTAATAGCATTTGAAATTTTGTGGTGAAGACATGTCAAGAGACCGCGTCCTTCTTTATCCAGCTCTATCATCTCAGCTCTTGTCAGGTCCCCACTTCCCATTCTCCGCTCTACCATCAGGTCAGGCCATGAACTGCATCCTGCTCGCTGTGGTAACCTTGGAACAATGAGACAAGACTGGCTGAGAGTAGAGTACTGTTCTGTACTCTTTGATGCAACAAGTACATCAGTTGTGTTTTTGGTTCCGGTTGATCTAACTAATGCAGCCTAAACCCTCTGAAGATTTATATTATGGAAGAGTAGTGTATGCAAGATTAAAAAGATGCGTCTTTAGTCTAGATTTAAACTGACAGAGTGTGTCTGCCTCCCGGACAGTGCAGGGAAGACTATTCCAAAGTTTAGGCGCTAGATAGGAAAAGGATCTACCACCTGCACTTCTCCATCGTTGTGTATCATGGTTGGTCAATGTAGTGTTTGTCCCGCCTCTTCTCCACTCCATTGGACGGCTGTGTAAAAAAGGACAGTGACGAGCTCTGCGTTTTACCCAAAGTTAAAAAGTAAAAAATTGTAAAAGACAGGGCAAAATAACTCGTGACCCAGCCAACAATTTTTGGTTCTCAGAACGTTTCCCTAACGTTCCCCTAACGTTATGATAACTTAAACTAACATTCTCCTAACGTTATAACGTTATTATAACGTTATTCCGCTAACGTTATTCTAACGTTCCCCTAACCTTAATATATTATAGTTTTCATATTTGTGCATTTGTTAATGTATTCCTAAATAAACTATATGTGTATATAAAGAAATAATCAGTCGACCATTTAATTGTGAATGTATTTTTATATTTAAAATATCGAATTAAAACAAAATATACCCAAACAGGTGGATGAACATTGAAACACTAACAAAAACATACTTTTATTCTAATTATGACATTATAAACTAATAAATAATGAGTTATCAGTTACACTATTAGAACTTTAAGAACTAATGGCAAAATCACTCTTCTTGTCTACCATCTTCTTCTACAGTAGTATATATGCGGGACATTGTGTCAAAATGATTGACAGGTATGATTGATGGTGACCTTGACCTTTGCGGGGGGGGGGGCTGGGGGGTTGAATTACTTCCGGACCACCCAGGTTGTGAGGGACTGCCCACGTTGCGTTGAACTTTTGACCGTATCCTCCCATATTGTAGGGACATCCCATTTTGCTCCCTTTTCCGGGGATCATGTTTGGACATGTTTTTATGAGGTTGACACGTATAAAAATAAAAAAATTTACATTCAAAATAAAAGTGATTCTATCAAAGGTATGCCTTTTAACATAATTGTTTATATGATTCTAAACGGATATTCTTTAAAACATTTAGAATAGTCAAATCTCACACATCCTGTTATTAAGAGTTGTCTTTGCACGTCTGTTTTAGTGGTTAGTGTTAAACTGTGGCAACCCCTTAACACTCTTCACTCATCACTCATCACGCTTACACGTTCAAACTGGTCAAGTGGCCGGATGGCTCAAAAGCATGCGAAATTGACGTCTGACATCACACATCGAGAACACGTTGTTTGTGCGTAGAATACGTGTTGTTTGCGCATAGAATACATGTCGATTTTTCACGCGTAAACTACACGTACTCTACGCGCAAACAACACGTACTCTACGCGTTGTTGACGTGTTAAAATTCGCGCGTTTTTGACCCTCCTGGCTTTCCATATGTACTTAACGTGTTAAAATTCACGTACATTTGAACCACTTGGCCTTCCATACAAGTGTGATCGTGTCCACCGCACGAGAGTTAACGTTAATCTTGCAAGATGACAAGCGAAATACCCTAAATTATTCAAAAGAATGTGTCTTACTACTCAAAATCACCACTTTGATAAGAGGAAAATACAGGTGAACAGCCGATGTCATGACTATGCCTGCCTGTCATTTCAGGTGTTCAAGCGGGAGTATAAAAACGAAACATACTTAATATATGAGTTTATAAACACTCATAACAGCCTCTCGGTGAAAAATAGACAAACATGTTTAGTACTCACCAACAACTCAACTTTGCTGCGACCACAAGAATATGGCGTCGTCTAAACCTTCGCAACTGCTAACCAGCGAGGGGGTGGGGGCGTGGTCAGTCGAAAACTTTTTTATTGAACCCATCCCCACATTCGACTATGTCTGCAGAAGTAGTAGAACTTAATTAGATGTTTACAGTACTGCACTAAATCATAAATAATTTAAGTATGTTGCAATTAAACAGTTTAATTAGAAGTTACATCTGGGCTAACAGTTTACTGTGAGCTTTTATGACCTTCTGCTAACCAATCAGCAATCACCTTACATTCGTGAGCGGCGGGTGGTTGATAAATACAGACGAGTCGAGCAGAGTATTTCAGATTCAGAAGATCTCTGACTGATTCAAGAAACATTACTGCAGACTCATCGAGCTCACAACGTGGTAGCTGAAGGTAAGATCATTCAATCATTTCTAACTGTGTTTCAAGGCGGGTTATTGGATGTTTGTGTGGAGGGTTGTGTAATATTGTGAACCAATCGATGCGGCTGCAGAACGTATTGGAACTAGCGTTAACCTTGTTCTGTAGAAAAGCGTTTGTAAATGTTACAGCCCTCAGGTGCAAGAACAGAACATTATGTGAAGAATGCTCACACACCTTCAAAGGAAATGGGGGTGAAGTGTTCAGATTGCAAATAGAGCCCAATGGGGTTGTAAAATGGGGGTAATCTGTTACTTATCTTGGTGAAGAAAGTGCAGAGTAAAATGTAAGCTGAAGATAAAGAAGCTTAGCTCATTTAACACTTTATTACCATCATTTGGCACAGGGTCATCGTACAAAGTGCAGACGTATTCAAAGGTGAAGCCGCTCTACATATTATAACATCTGCTTAACGTTTAAACCTTGAATAGACTAGTCCTGTTTTATCTGATGAATTCTGGAAAGCAGCAAAGCCAGAAGTTTTGTTGGTTAATGTAGACATCTGGTGGGGACACCAGCATCCAAAACCAACTGGGACATTTGCAAGTTTGTTCATTTCCTTGTAATAATTATTTTTGCAGGGGTCAACATGTGGTTCTGGATGCTGCTCTTGGTTTCTCTGGCCTTGTCCACCACCTCATCGAGAGCTCGGGAGTGGGCCCATCAAGGAGCCATGATGTACGCCGATCTCAATCCTCGTGAGATGAACGCCGTGAGAGACTACCTGTACTCCTTCAGCGAGCTGGGCCTCACCTCAGCCCTGGACAAGTCTTTAATGAAGAACAGCATCCTTCTTATGGAGCTTCACGTCCCTCGCAAACACGAGGCCTTGCGAGCTTTGGACAGGGGTCAGGCCAAACCTCTGCGTCAGGCACGCGTGGTGGTGCAGTTCGGCAACCAGGCCAAACCCAACGTGACGGAGTACATTGTCGGCCCCCTGCCTTTCCCGTGTTCTTATCAGGCGAAGACTTTTAAAGGTAACCGTCCGATCCGCTTTGAGTCTAGGCCGATTACTGTCGTGGAGTACGAGCACCTGCATACATTTTTGGAGAAAGTTGCAAGTAAAGTCAATAAGATTCTGCAAGAGAGCAGCGGATTCACCTACGGAAACTGCACTGACCGCTGTCTGACATTCTCAGACATTGCACCTCGTGGGTTAGCGCCCGGCGAGAGGAGGACGTGGGTCATGTTGCAGAAGTTTGTGGAGGGTTATTTTATTCACCCGGTGGGCTTTGAGATCCTCATTAACCATAAGGATTTGGATCCTGTGAAGTGGACGGAGGAGAAGGTGTGGTATAACGGACAGTATTTTGACAGCGTGGATGAGCTTGTGGAGAAGTATGAGAAGGGCACGATCAACAAACACAAGCTGCCCGTGCACGATGAGGAAGATCTGTTTTCCACTTACATCCCTCGAGGACACATGAACACGCGGACGAATGTTCACGGAGCGAAGCTCGTGGAACCTCAAGGCCGCAGATTTCAGGTGGATGGGAACTTTGTGGAGTATGCTGGTTGGTCTTTTGCGTACAGAGTGCGCTCTTCGGCCGGATTGCAGATATTTGATTTACGCTTCAACTGAGAGAGAATCGCTTATGAAGTTGCTCTGCAGGAAGCCATTGCATTTTACTCCGGAGATACGCCAGCCGCCATGCAGACCAAATACATCGATTCTGGGTGGGCGATGGGGACGTCAGATTACGAGCTGGCTCCAGGGATCGACTGCCCTGAAATTGCTCAATTTGTGGATCTTTATCATTACTATGACACAGACAAACCTGTACGATACAGAAACGCTCTGTGCATCTTTGAAATGACCACAGGTCTTCCTCTGAGGAGACACTTTAATAGCAACTTCCAAGGGGGATACAATTTTTTCGGAGGTCTTGAAAACCACGTTATGGTCATCAGAACTACATCTACTGTGTACAACTACGACTACATCTGGGATTTTATCTTTTATCAGAATGGTGTCATGGAGTCCAGGGTGAGCGCCACTGGGTACATCCATGCTACGTTCTTCACGGAGAACGGATTGAACTACGGAACCAAGCTTTACAACTACGTACTTGGCAACTTGCACACACACCTAATTAATTACAAAGTGGATCTTGACATCGCAGGTGAGTTTAGTGCAAGATTTCTTATCTGTTTAGTGATTTTGATGACTGTTTAATGTTTTTTGTCTGTTTGAACAGGGAAAGACAACAGCTTTGAGTCTATCGAGCTGAAATATGTCAACTTTACTAACCCCTGGAGCCCAGAACACAGCATCGTTCAGTCGAAACTTCACCGGACGCAGCACCAAACAGAACGCAGTGCTGCTTTCCGCTTTGGAAAGAAGTTTCCCAAATATCTGCACTTCTACAATCCAAACCAGAACAACAAGTGGGGACATAAGAAGGGTTATCGGATCCAGTTTAACTCTCACGCCAACAGTGTTTTGCCACTTGGCTGGAGTGAGGAAAATGGTATTTCTTGGTCGAGGTGAATAGTAACAATTTATTTTCAAGATGAGATCTAACTTGAGTTTTGCATGTTGAATGTGTCTGTATAACTTTGTTTTTTGGTTTGTGACTACAGATACCCGTTAGCTGTAACCAGACATAAGGACAATGAGGTCACCAGCAGCAGCATGTACACACAGAACGACCCCTGGGAACCCGTCGTGTCTTTTGAGGACTTCATTCGCAACAATGAGAATATTGTGAACCAGGTAAACAAATGAGATGAGCATGAGAATTACTGGTGTTCAGTCTCCAGACCTCACAACAGATCTCCATTTAATTAAGGGAACAACAAACATGTTACAGGAACAAAACAATAAAGCTATATAATCTTTTAGAAACCAAATAAAAAAACGTACAGTATTTAAACTATTTAATATATGATAAAAGTTTTAGCTCCTCCAGATAATCTGTGATAGTAAATCAGATTACTTTAAATCCATGTCTTCAAATGTCATAAAACAACAGCAACAGGAAGTGATGTCACAGGAATAGCAAAAAAGCCATTCTTCTCAAATAGAAGTCTTTGGGTGCTTCTCAATATGCCTCGTTTCCTGGCTCCTCCATCCTGTGACCCGGAAACCGATGGAGGTCAGCCATCTTGAAGTACTTCTCAATTCTCTAATTGCACTGGGAGGAGGCGAGGAGAGAAGAGGCTTTCTGAGGAGTCATGAGCGAGGATACACAGGTGTTTCCTTTGCGGAAGTGTTTTTTCGACTAAACCTGATGTGCATATACATTCACCTCCTCCTGCACATCGTCACATCTTTAGATCATGTTCAATCATGCAAAAATGTGATAATTAAGCATTATATTATTGTAAATGTAGACCTATTTCAGACAGTAGTTAATATTCATATAGTTAATATTTATGCATAAAATACAGTATAGTTGACACACCTTATATAAATTTCTGAGCACCTTTAAGCATGTTTTTAACTTATTGTATTGGGGATTATGACATTAACCTAAAGTATGTAAAGCATTTAACTTTATTTTTTATATTTTCAATGTGCAATGTGTACAGTCATCATTAATTGACGACGCTTTGAAGTGATGCTAGAGAGAGCAAGGATATGCCATTTCACTTGTTTTAATTCCTCCGTCCTTGCGTCTTTTCCTTGCTCCCTTCCCTCGCATCCTGAAGGGGTGGAGCTAAGATGCGAGGAAAGGAAACGATGATGCACAAATAAGAATTGAGAAGCACCCAGTGTAGTCAGTGTTGTCTTCATTATTCAGGTCCATTTAAAACCATTTTTATTACAGAACTTTGTAGAGATCAAAAGATTATTAAGATAATATTTTTTTAAAACACATTTGACACATGATAATTTTCCTGCAGGATTTGGTTGCCTGGGTAACGGTGGGATTTCTTCACATTCCTCACTCGGAGGACATTCCCAACACAGCAACTCCAGGAAATGCAGTGGGATTCTTCCTGCGTCCATTCAACTTCTTTGACGAAGACCCTTCGCTCGCGTCCCGAAGCACCGTCATTGTCCGGCCGGATGAAAATGGTCAGCCGAAGGTTCAGAGATGGACTCCAGAGGTCATAGGTCACTGTGTCTCTGACAAGCCTTTCTTCTACAACGGTACATACGCTGGTGTGTAAACAGACTTGATTTATTTAATTTTGTGTTTGTGCTGTATATAACATTTAAAGAAAGCTCAAAATTTATGACATAAATGTTAATGGAAATGCTATATTTACGTCTATAATGCAGTGCACTTGTGACATCATCACCTGGGAAGCAAAACTATAGAACATAAAAAACAGCAACAATCTGGATTTTTCAACCTAAATATGATCGTTATGACAAATAATAAAAAAAATGTTTTTGAGCCTGTTGATCAGTTAATAAACAATGACCCTGATATCCCAGAATCAAGTATATTTTGCAAAAGTTTTTCTGCAAAAATAAACATTAAAAAATCTGCTGTTTAATTCTTAAATATTATAATAATTATCTTTATTCTCATGTGTATGTTTACATTTACTAATTTAGCAGAGATTTTATCCAAAGTGACAGACAAAATGTTAAATGTTCTCTTATTTGTATGTTTTCATCCAGATGTTTAAGGTTTATTTGTGAGTTTTCATCATAAAAGTAGTGAAAATCATTCTGTCTGAAAATAATATCAGAACCAAAAAATATAGTGTGAAATATTACCTGGACATTCCTTGTATGTTTTTATGGGATAAACACATTTTTGAAAAGGAAAGTGTGATAAGTACATGTGTGGTCTTGTGTAAAATGTACCGTGGATGCTGTTTACATTGGTTGTCTTTGTAACCACATTGTCTGAGGTGAGATGGAGTCGAAAGTAAGAGGATGTATCTATGGATACAGCGGAGAACATCCAGGATTAAGGATGTCGTATCCGTGAGCTGAACGACCAGTAAACATCTCACTCCTGGGGCCTTATTTATCAACAGTACGTACGCACGTAAGAAAAGATTCACGCAAAGTGTAGGATTTACCAACTTGTACTTACAGTATACGTAGAATTGTGTGTAAATATAAGCACACCTCTGAGCATGCTTACGCAGAGAATCTAGTGGTAGAATGTTTTGTAGAAATACTACAAAGAGAAAGTGCCACCGTGTGTTTCATGTGACCTTTTTTTTGCAAATCTCGATTAGTAATTTCATAGTTCGAGGTACACATTTGCGTATGAAACGCTATAAAAGACAAATGGGAAATCATTTGAAATGTAGTTAGTGTCATGGCAGATTTTGCTTTGCTGGATGATTTGGCAAACCTTCTTTTATTGAAAGCACAATGTAAAGACACGTATAACAGAAAAATATATGAAAAAATTAATAAAAGAAAAAAACATTGAAGCTAATTGAAAAAGATTAAAAAGAGGTTTGCACATTAATCATTATTATAAAATTATATAAATACATTTTTTTAGCATCTTATTGCTTTTCTATTACTACACTTTTTACCAAATCATAGGATTTAACCAATTCCACCAAAAATAACTGCAAATGTTTATTTTCTGAACGGTTTAATTTAGGCTATGGAAAATAATTGTAAAATTAACAATAAAACCCAAATTGAGCAAACCATGCATTGCGCAAAGAATGCGTTTTCAAAAGGCTTGTTCGACTTGGTGCATTAAATCGAACAAGCCAAAAGACTGCGGTGGGCTCTCACTAAATCCTTGGTGTTTCGAGTCTGACGTCATCACGCAAACGTGATGACGTTCGACGTTGTGTCGAACCGACAGATGGGGTTTGACTTGAGAATTTATCATCTTCTGACTAACTTTGAAAAGGCCAATGAAATTGCATGCCGGGGACGGACACGATGTCTGCCTCAAGTGCTTGGGTGTCCGGCACGCTGAGGCAACCTTCGTGGATACGTCCTGCCCGCACTGCGGGCGGATGGCGATCCAGACGTTGTGGTCTCGGGTGGCTGTGTTCTTTACATTTACATTTACATTTAGTCATTTAGCAGACGCTTTTATCCAAAGCGACTTACAAAGAGTATAAGGAGCAATAAGCGTTATGTCATACAGGAGCAACAGTGCAATAGGTGCCAATACAAAGTTACTAGTTTTACCAAAAGCTAGACCACTACCTGTTGAGAGAAAGCGAGAGGGTTAGTGTTTTTTTTTTTTTTTCATCTGTCAAGTATTCACAGAAGAGGTGGGTTTTAGGTAGTTTTTTGAATGTTTAAGTAGTTTTGTTGAATGTCCAAGCACCGATCCCTGAGGGACCCCAGTGATCATGTGGTGGGCAGTGGACAGCGAGCCCCTCCAAGACACCCTGAAGGATCTGCCGGAGAGGTAGGATTTGAACCAGCGGAGAGGAGAGCCTGAGATTCCTAGTGATGACAGGGTTGCTAGCAGTATCTGGTGATTGACAGTGTCAAATGCTGCAAATAGGTCTAGCAGAATCAGGACCGAGGATTTAGATTCCGCCTTGGCTAGCCGCAGTGCTTCTGTGACCGATAGCAGTGCAGTCTCAGTGGAGTGGTTTGTTTTGAAGCCAGACTGCTTGTCATCCAGTAGTTTGTTCTGGGATAGGTAGGACGACACCTGGTTGAAAGCTGCCCTTTCAAGTGTTTTTGCAATAAATGGGAGGAGAGAGACAGGTCTGTAACTGTCGGTAGTAGAGGGGTCCAATGTGGGTTTCTTCAGTAGGGGTGTGACCTGGGCCTGTTTGAATGTGGATGGAAAGGTGCCGGTGAGCAGGGAGGTGTTGATGATGTGTGTGAGTGCAGGTGCGAGTGTGCTGGATGTGGCCTGAAGGAGATGGGAGGGTATTGGGTCAAGGGGACAGGTGGTGGGGTGGCTGGAGAGAAGTCTGGTGACTTCAGTGTCAGTCAGTGGGGTGAAAGAGGAGAGTTCAATGTTTGAAGTGAGGGAGGTGTGTACCGAGGTCTGAGGTGCTAAGAATTGTTCGCTGATGGATGATGTTTTCTCAGTGAAAAATACAGCGAAGTCCTCCGCGGTCAAAGATGAAGTGGGTGGGGGAGGAGGGGGGCAAAGAAGAGAGTTAAACGTCTTGAAAAGCTGCCGAGTGTTAGGCGCATTGCTTACCTTGGTGGTATAGAAAGACGTTTTAGCTGTGGTAACACTAGCAGAGAAGGAGGACAGTAGTGACTGGTAGTCCCCTAGGTCAGCAGGATTCTTGGTCTTGCGCCATTTCCTTTCAGCAGCCCTGAGTGTACTCCGTTGTTCACGGAGGATGTCAGACAGCCAGGGGCAGGAGGGGGTGGCGCGGGCTGGTCTGGAGGACAGAGGACAAAGGTTATCTAGACAGGATGTAAGTGTTGAGCATAAGGTGTCGGTGGCGGTGTCAGCATCTAGAGATGCAAAGTTGGAGGGAAGAGAGGATGTGACTTTAGCAGAGAGGGTGCTAGGAGAGAGAGAGCGGAGGTTCCGTCTAAAATAAACGGGTGGTGGTGTTGGTGTAGTACATATAGGAAGGAGTATGTTGAAAGTGATGAAGAAGTGGTCAGAAATGAGAAGAGGTGTGACTTGAATGTTATCTGTGGTGGAGTTACGGGTGTAGATGAGATCAAGCTGGTTTCCTGATCTGTGAGTACAGGCTGTGGCGAGGCGCGTGAGGTCGAACGAGGCGGTGAGGGTGTGGAAGTCAGAGGCATAGGGTTTCTCTAGGTGGATGTTGAAGTCCCCGAAGACTACAAGAGGGCCGCTATCCTCCGGGAATGATGAGAGCAACACATCTAACTCTTCAATGAAGTTGTGAAGAGGACCTGGGGGGCGGTAAACTACAACAACACTGAGCTGAGTGGGAAAAGTGATATTAACAGCATGGTATTCAAATGAATGGTTGTTGCATAGGGAAGATAGTGGGGAATATTTCCAATTATTGTTGATAAGCAAACCTGTGCCTCCTCCTCTTCCGGTTTGGCGGGGAGAGTGAGAGAAGGAGTAGTTTGTGGAGAGAGCAGCGGGTGTGGCTGAGTCTTCAGGACGAATCCATGTCTCAGTAAGACCAAGAATGTGAATGTCAGACTGGCTGGCAAACGCATGGATGAAGTCAGTCTTGTTCACAGCTGACTGGCAGTTCCAGAGACCCATAGAGAGAGACAGAGGTGTAGAAGGGGATGTGTGAATGGGACGCACGTGAAAGTGAGCGCGCCGTGCCTTGCGTCTTGGGTGTACGCTGTATGAGGTGGAGTACAGGAATAAACAGGAAACACATGGTGTTAGTATACACGTAAATAAAACAAAGCTTATGTTAAATATAGTGATGTGCCTTGCTGGTGTCTTTGCTTGGTGGAGTCGCGCAGGTAGAGTCGCAGGTCTTTACACTCGTCGGTCTTCACACGAGGAGGGCTGACGCTTCCGCTGACGCTTACCGCGCCAGCGCAGAGGCACTGTTTAAGTAAGTGTTGAGATTAGCGCGAACAGAATACAGCTGGAACACGCCTTCTCGATTAGCAAAACAAAGCCTGAACGACTTGAATGGGCCACGGATCAAACAGCAAACAAACTTGCTCCGTGCTTTTTAAGTGCAAAATTATAATGTCAAGCCGTAACGAGCGGCTAACGGCAATTAATTTAATGTGACTTCAGTAGCAACGGAACAAAAACGCTAACACCTTAGCAATCAGTCAACGACTAACGAATAATTAAATAAACAAGCTCAAATAATCTTAACTAACAACAGGCAACAGTCCAGTTCAACAGTTAAAACAGCTTAACAGGGTAAATAGCAGACCCACGCACTACCGCAGACTTGTGATGATATTCGCTTCTCCTAAGTTACCAGCGTAAGCGGGCAGTTTAAATGCACTTACGGTCGCTGGAACATGCCTTCTCGATTAGCAAAACAAAGCCTGAACGACTTGAATGGGCCACTGATCAAACAGCAAACAAACTTGCTCCGTGCGTTTTAAGTGCAAAATTATAATGTCAAGCCGTAACAAGCAGCTAACGGCAATTAATTTAATGTGACTTCAGTAGTAACGGAACAAAAATGCTAACACCTTAGCAATCAGTCAACGACTAACGAATAATTAAATAAACAAGCTCAAATAATCTTAACTAACAACAGGCAACAGTCCAGTTCAACAGTTAAAACAGCTTAACAGGGTAAATAGCAGACTCACGCACTACCGCAGACTTGTGATGATATTCGCTTCTCCTATCGCTGGACCCAGCAGCCACCTCGTCTGCTTCCCGTTCCGTGACAGCAGTGGCTACGACTCTGCAGTCCGCTACGGTGAGCAGCGAGGGTGATATGGGGATTACCGTGAGCGTTAAGCCGTCAGCCACAGGCTCGCGGACCGTTCACACCCCATCTCGCTCGTCTGACCGTTCCCCAGGAGGCGGTCCCACCCCGTCTTGTTCCTCAGCCACGTGTTCGGAAACTGTGTGCGATGATGATGAGATGTCACTTGCAGCATCAGAGGGTGACTTACTGGCATCCGACCGCGATGATTCCTCAGAGCTCCCTCCCTCGGGGGGGTTGAGCCCAGGAAGAAGCGGACGTCGAAATGTCAGCCATGCTTGCCCGGGCCGCCGCGGTACGTGGTACCTCGGGTCTGAGCGCAGCTCCAAGCCGCACCCGGCCCCAGTGCCGTATTTCCCGGAAGTGCATGAGGAACTCAGTAAGACCTGGAACGCCCCCTTTTCGGCACGCTCCCGTCAAACTAGTTCCGTCGCCCTTACTTCCCTCGATGGTGGGGCAGCTAGAGGCTACGTCGATGTTCCCCAGGTGGAGCGTGCCATCGCGTTATATCTGTGCCCACAGATGGTGGCCACCTGGAGAGGTCGACCTAGACTCCCGTCCAAAGCGTGTAAGTTTTCGGTATCTCTGGCTTACACTGCTGCGGGCCAAGCTGCCTCCTCTCTCCACGCCATGGCCATCCTGCAGGTCCACCAGGCCAAGGCATTGAAAAAGTTCCACGAGGGTAAGACCGACCCAGAGCATATGCAGGAACTCCGCACCACCACCGACCTCGCGGGCCCTGGGTCGGGCGATGTCCACACTCTGGAGACACCTCTGGAGAGACACCTCTGGCTGAACCTTGCGCAGATTCGTGACGCTGAGAAAGTTCGCTTTCTCGACGCACCCATCTCGCAAGGGGGGCTGTTCAGCGATACTGTTGAGGACTTCTCCCAGCAGTTCTCGACAGTGAAGAAGCAGACGGAGGCCATCAAACATATCCTGCCCCGCTGCGACTCGGCCACCTTCCGGCCGTCGAGATCCTGTGTGGCATCTGCTCCCCAAGCGGCCCTGACGGGAAGACCCCAGGGAGATCGAGAACACCATCAGGTCCGACCCCAGCCATTCCATCACTGGTCGGTCGGACTGGGACGGTCCCTGCCCCGTCCCAAGACCTGCTGGGCCCCTCCAGGGGCCTAGCGCCCACATTCTCACAAAACGAGTTTCCTCTCTCTCTGGGTGTTTTTCACAGCCGCTCTCACCCTCTACACGACAGTGTTCGGCAACTCGACATTGCGTCACGGCATGCTGTCCTCACGAAGGTCGTGGAAGCCGCCCTCGCTACCCTCAGGGAGAAGGGCGTGCACGTACTCAACTATCTCGACGACTGGCTCATCTTGGCACACTCGCGAGATCTGTTGTTTACACACAGGGACCTGGTGCTCCGGCACCTAGATCGTTTGGGCCTACAGGTCAACCGGGAAAAGAGCAAGCTCTCCCCCGTGCAGAGCATCTTTTTTCTCGGCATGGAACTCGACTCTGTCTCCATGACAGTGCGGCTGACTACCGAGCGCTCACAGTCAGTGCTGAATTGCTTGAACCTTTTGAAGCAGCGCGTATGGTCATCATGCCTCTCTGCCGACGCACCCTAACCCCCTGGTCTTCAATGACCTTTCTGCGGACAGGGGTCCCCCTTGGGCAGGTTTCGAGGAACGTCGTGGTGATGACGGATGCCTCTCTGCAGGGTTGGGCTGCCGTGTGCAACGGGCACGCAGTGTCGGGTCTATGGACGGGCCCCCGCCTGCATTGGCATATCAACTGCCTGGAGTTGTTGGCTGTGCTGCTTGCACTGAAGAGGTTGCAACCTCTCGTGCAGGACAAGCACATGCTAGTCCAATTGGACAGCACGACTGCCGTGGCATATATCAACTATCAGGGTGGCATTTGCTCACGACAGTTAACACAACTCGCCCGATGCCTCCTCCTGTGGAGTCAACAGGTGATGAGGTCCCTGCGAGCCACACACCTGAACCAGACAGCCGATGCGCTCTCTCGTCAGTCGACGCCTCGCGGAGAGTGGCGACTCCACCCCCTTGCAGTCCAGCTCATTTGGGTGCAGTTCGGGCAGGCACAGGTAGACCTGTTCACCTCCCCAGACACCATCCGTTGCCCGCTATCCCCTCGGCACGGATGCCCTAGCGCACAGCTGGCCGCAGGACAAGCGGAAGTATGCCTTCCCCCCAATGAGCTGCATTGCACAGACCCTGTGCAAGGTCAGGGAAGAGGAGCATCAAGTGCTACTAGTTGCGCCACACTGGCCCAACCGGACTTGGTTCTCGGAGCTAATGCTCTTGACGACAGCTCCCCCCTGGCCGATTTCCCTGACGAAGGACCTTCTTTCACAGGGGAAGGGCACCTTGTGGCATCCGAGACCAGACCTCTGGAACCTCCACGTCTGGCTCCTAGATGGAAGGAGGAGATCCTGAATGGACATGGATTGCCTAGAATTCGGGCCTGGAGACTGTCACGTTATCCTGAGACCCCAGCCTGGCTACGTGCCCAAGGTTCCCACCACTCACTTTCGGGACTAGGTGGTGAACTTGCAGGCGCTCCCCACCGGGGAGGAAGACCCAACCCCTACTTGGACCGCAAGCTGAGCTTCAGGAGCTCTGAGCAGCTCTTTGTCTGTTTTGGAGGTCAGCAGAAGGGGAGGGATGTCTCCAAACAGAGATTGGCGCACTGGATCCTGGACGCCGTCACGACGGTGTACCGGTCCCAAGATCACCCATGCCCACTGGCAGTGAGGGCACACTCAACTCTCAACTCAACTCAACTTTATTTATATAGCGCTTTTACAATTTTCATTGTTACAAAGCAGCTGTACATGAGACACATTGACTACAAGCAAAACAATCAAAGTTGTACCTGCAAAAACAAGAAAAGGTTGAAAACACAGAAGACAGACACACCCACACACAAAACACTCCACACACACAACACGCACAAACACACACAGACACAGAGACACACACACACACGGATGCGCACGCACACACACACACACACACACATACGTACACAGACAAGTACGCACACACACACACGCTCAGTGAGAGCACACATTTAGGATAAAGGAGAGAGAAGCACAGGTCAAATATAACAGATAATAAATTCCTATATGCAATATTAATTAAGTAAAACTTTAAGATTCTAAAGCAGCCCCCCCGGTCAGGCAGATAGTGCAAAAACAGTATGCAAACGGTGGCGAGGAACCCAAAACTCTAATCGAGAAAAAAAACCTCAGGAGAACCCAGGCCCAACCAGGGGATTCCAGTTCCCCTCTGGCAAAAGCTGCTGCCTCTGCACAAGCTCCAGAGAACTTGCACAACAAGGCTAAATAAAATAAATAAACTTAATAATAAAATAAATTATAGTTTAAGATTATCATTAATAATCTAATAGCATTTGAAGTTTTGTGGTGAAGACATGTCAAGAGACCGCGTCCTTCTTTATCCAGCTCTATCATCTCAGCTCTTGTCAGGTCCCCACTTCCCATTCTCCGCTCTACCATCAGGTCAGGCCATGAACTGCATCCTGCTCGCTGTGGTAACCTTGGAACAATGAGACAAGACTGGCTGAGAGTAGAGTACTGTTCTGTACTCTTTGATGCAACAAGTACATCAGTTGTGTTTTTGGTTCCGGTTGATCTAACTAATGCAGCCTAAACCCTCTGAAGATTTATATTATGGAAGAGTAGTGTATGCAAGATTAAAAAGATGCGTCTTTAGTCTAGATTTAAACTGACAGAGTGTGTCTGCCTCCCGGACAGTGCAGGGAAGACTATTCCAAAGTTTAGGCGCTAGATAGGAAAAGGATCTACCACCTGCACTTGATTTTGAAATTCTAGGTATTACCAACTGACAGGACGCCTGAGAGCGTAATGCACGTGAAGGACTGTAATACAAAAGGAGTTCATTCAAGTACTGAGGAGCTAAACCATGTAAGGCTTTATAGGTAATAAGCAAGATTTTAAAGTTAACGCGATGCTTTATAGGTAACCAGTGCAAGGTTGACAGAACCGGGCTAATATGTTCATACTTTTTTGTACGTGTAAGAACTCGAGCTGCCGCGTTTTGGACCAATTGGAGTTTTTGTAATAAGCCTGCAGGGCAACCACCTAACAGTGCATTACAGTAATCTAGTCTTGATGTCATGAATGCATGAATTAACTTCTCTGCATCTGAGATTGACAGCATATGACGTAGTTTAGATATATTCTTAAGATGGAAAAACGCAATTTTACAGGTGTTGGCGACGTGGCTCTCAAATGACAGATTACTATCGAATAGAACGCCAAGATTCTTTGCTGACGACGAGGGTTTTATGGAACATCCGTCAATAGTTAAACAGTATTCTTGGTTGTTACTTATAGCAGTTTTCGGTCCAATAAGTAACACTTCCGTTTTGTCCGAGTTCAGTAATAAAAAGTTGTTACTCATCCAGTTTTTTATATCGACTATGCATTCCATTATTCGATGGAACTGCTGTGTTTCATGAGGCTTCGAGGAAATATAAAGTTGAGTATCATCAGCATAACAGTGAAAGCTAACTCCGTGTCGCTTTATTATATCTCCTAGAGGTAGCATGTATAATGCGAAGAGCAGAGGCCCTAAGACTGAGCCCTGTGGTACACCGTACTGGACTTGCGATTTGCGTGACACCTCATTGTTTATTGCTACAAATTGAAAACGGTCGGATAAATAAGATTTAAACCATTTCAAAGCTATTCCCTTAATGCCGACATAATTTTCGAGTCTATGTAGGAGTGTGCTGTGGTCAATGGTATTGAATGCAGCACTAAGGTCTAGCAGCACCAATAACGAGAGTGTATAAGGAGTGTAGCCTCCTTGTGGGCACTGGCTCAGGGTGCCTCTCTGGCAGACATCTGCAGAGCTGCGGGTTGGGCTACGCCCAACACCTTCGAGAGGTTCTACATCCTCCGCGTGGAACCCGTGTCAGCCCGAGTCTTGCATGGTATCAACATGTAAGACTGGTGACCGGTATGGGGTACGCCTGCGAAAGCACCTTCCCCCCCTCATGGGTGGGTCAGTGTGCTGTTTCCGCCTCCCTTCTTCACCCACTGGCATTCCATCCATCACTAAGCACTTCCTGGTGGCTCTGGGACCCCCTACCTCTCCACTGGATGGTTACAATTTTGCGCTAGCGCTCACGTCTGACACGCCCAGGCCAGTCAGCGTCGCTTCGCTAGAGATTGTGAAGCGGCACAGCACCGTGGCATTTTCCATAGGAACCCCATCTGTCGGTTCGACACAACGTCGAGAGACCAACAGAAAGGGAACGTCTTGGTTAAGGATGTAACCTCTGTTCCCTGATGGAGGGAAGGAGACGTTGTGTCCTTCATGCCACAACGCTTGCTGCCCACTGCAGCAGTCGAGAAATGCTCTCAGGCTCCTCAGCCCAAAAGGTGAATGAATGCAGCACGCCATCTCCTCTTTATACCCAGATATCCGGGGCGGAGTCCGGCATGCAAATTTCATTCGCCAATTTCATTGGCCTTTTCAAAGTTAGTCAGAAGATGATAGGTTCTCAAGTCAAACCCCATCTGTCGGTTCGACACAACGTCTCGTTCCCTCCATCAGAAAACAGAGGTTACATCCGTAACCAAGACGTTTTGATGGTTTCAGTAAGGTTAGGGTTAGGGTAAAGGTTTCGTAAGGCTTGAAACACCAAGGATTTTGTCAAAACCAACAAGCCATGCCCACGGATCTGACAAGAAACACCAAGGATTTAGTGAGAGCCCAATACCTCATGACAACGGCAGTGCAAGGTAGATAAAATTAGTTTTATATTGCATTTATGTTCATGTAAGAGTTTGTTTGGTTTGTGGTTTCTATCAAATTTTATTTTCTAATCATAGATGAGTCAGCCCAAAAGGAAGGTTTTAAAACCATCAAAGTACAGGTCGGTGGATGAAAACACCGTCTTAACATTAAAGAGGTGTGTGAGCTCGCAAGCACGATGTCAGACACTGTAATATTCTCTGGCCCCCTCACTTCTTATCGTGGTGATGAGATTTATAGCAGATTATCATCACTAAATGGCTGGTTGTCTGAGTGGTGCCTGCAGAATGATATATTTTTTATAAATAACTGGAAGAGTTTTGAGGGCAGACCTGACCTGTTGA